>NW_028221798.1:0-54025 GCF_014529385.1 Adiantum capillus-veneris
CACTTTGCAGCTGCTGGTAGGGTTGCCCCTTGTGGGTGACTTGTCCCGAGCGAGTTGGGTGGGCCATCGAGGGAAAGGCCCCTGCAGTTCGGCCATGGGGGGTTTTAGCTTTGTCCATGCCTTTTCCTTTTTTTTTTGGAATAGAGGGCAGTCGTCTTTCATCTTCCCATTTTTGGGGGCAAATGGAGGCCCTAGTTTGCAGTGAAGTGCATAGCGGTTGGGTGCGGATGCACAAGGAGGAGTGGAGATTTGGTGGCAGTTGTTCTCTATTTCGTGGCAGCCTTACGGATTTTCTCCTGGTTCTTGAAGATGGTGCTAGGCTCACCTATAATAGTCTATGATGTTACTTCTCCAGCTCGAGCTGGCTCCGCCCAGGGTGGATGTGTTGAAAGGAGCCTCAATTGGTGATGCAGCTTACGGCTCCCCAATATACTCCCTTCTTCCTTCTCTGCCAGTGGGTTCATCATCTCTCTGCATTGGTGGTACATAGGGTAAGGGTCCCTTTATGCCCGGTTATGTGTTGTTGTTATGTCTCCTGATATAGTAATTGAAGGTGGCTCCCTTATCAGCCAATGAATGTGTTTTGGTTTTCCCATCTTGAGGGGTGATTCTAGTTGAGGTGACAGTTCGGGCAGGGTTAGTGGCAACTCTAGGTGTTCATGAAATCCTATGTAGAGGTCTCACTGCTAGATTCTATGAGGATTTTCAATCTTTTTGCCCTCTGCATGAAATCCTTGCAAAAAGCATTGAAAGGTTAAAACAAAATTTTCCTTCTGATTTGAAAGGTCGGAAAATGCCTGAAGAAGGTAGTAAACTCACTCACCAGTAAGGCTCATCGCCATAGGTCTGGGAAAAACCCACGAAATCTACACATACGACGCGATTTAGGAAATCTGACTTCTGAGCACCAAACATGTTCTCTAGAGCTTCGTAGAGCTGTTCATACGAAAGAAAGCTTAAAAGTTCTACAGTCTTGCCAACATCATCACTCTCACTGAACACTTTGCAATGGTAAGATCCATTATCTAGAGCGCTTCTATCTAGATAGCTTGCTTGTTGTTTGGGCCAATTCAAGTTCCCAGCCTCAATGGTTCTAGTAACATTTAAATCTTGATGGTCGAGTAGTGATGATGTCACCTTGAAAGGATGAGAGAGAGTTCCCTGCTCAACAAAAAACCTATGCACATCATCACAGACTTTTGATTTGAACCCGTCAGAAAATGCCTCGTGCCTCGAGCTATCTGATGAGACTTGCGACTGCTGAAGGCTGAATGATGGAGACGCATCAATGGTTTTCCCAAAAAGCAAGAATGTTGCTTTCTTCCTGCCTGAAGCTCCACCTTCATTGCAGCTAGCAATACTTGATGAGAGCTGGCTGTGAGAGTTGTTTCCAGCATTGTTTCCGGGTGTTAGCGTTGTGGGAGGACTACTCTGCACATCAACACCACCATGTTGGAAATAATCTTGATAGTTACTTCGTTTGGCAACCTCTAGGTGTTCACAGAAAATCCTCTAGGCAAGCAGGTTTTTGGTAAGTATTTTTTTGGAAGTGTCACCGCCTTGTGTGATTGCAATGAAGGTTAACGGTAGAAACGTGTGTGGGGGGTTTGTTTTTATTCTTTTCTCTTGTGCCCTCTAACAAAGAAATGACGCTGTAGGAGACGTACTGCAAAAGAGATGATGTAGCCTTACAAAAGAGGCCATGGCCTTCTTCCTCGACAATATAGAGCTGCAACTGAGCGCAATGAGCAAGGGGATCTTTTAGTCTTTCGCAATGAGGTAGGCTCCTTTCCCTCCTTGACCATTGATTCTACATTCTAAGCTTTACATGCACTGTACCACTTTGTCATAATTTTAATGGTTTTTACACCAAAATCCTCCAAATTTAGCCGGTTTCCATGAAGATGACCCTCCTAGCTAGTTTAGGAAGAAGCTTGGACATGCTTTGGGACATTTTTAAAAAGCCATTGATTGAAACTAAAATCATTGCAATTAATCTGAAACTTAGATGTTATTAAACTCTTTAAGAGAAACTATTCAAAACTCTTTGATTTCTAGAGGAGTTGGAGGAAGAGAAAAGTAAGACTCATAATTGCACAAAGTATAAGGTTTATTTGCTCTTGCATGATAGCGCTTATATATATTGGCTCGTTTCCATTACTATTAGCTAGAATCTTCCACGGATTCCATTTGTAGTTGTCATTACTCTTGCGATTTAGGATTAAAATAGACATACAAAGGCCCATCGATCGAGCTCATGGCCTTCTGTCTGTGAGCAAAATATTTGCCTTGAGCTGCTTGCACGGATGTAGTTCGCTGCAACTGTTGTGATTAATTACATATAAAAAAAAACCATTTTCTCATCGCTTGCCTCGGTGCAACATCAGCCTTGGCACTTGTCTTGCACTCGCCATCCGTCCCCTGCACCTACCTGCTTGCTCAGTCTCTTTATTCAATTGTCACATTTTGGCTATCATTTACAAGTCACAAATTACAACATTTCTCTAGAGACGCATAATGTGAATCTATGCACATTGCAGTCTAAGATAGATCGTGCCGGCCTTGATTGAAGCTTAGAAGCAACAAAGTAAATTTGTGGATATGACTACACTACCCACTAAGGGAGAGGCAATGGTAGTTTCCTAGTCTATTCAATGCATTTCCTTTTATACTAGTAGCAACACTGCAATCTTTTTGGGTACATCGATTTCATCTTTGACTAGCTAGGAAGTGTACTGTAGTTGCATGCTGCAACTGCTTACTTTCTTAGACTCAATATTTTCTCATGATGATACCAACAATAATGAGAGATTGATATGTTGAATATCAAGCCTGTGGTGGTGTTTTCACAGGCTATTCAGTATAACATCAAGATACATCTTCCTTGCTTCCTAGCCTAGCCAACAATTAGAGAATGCTAGGGGTTTCCATTGCTTGTTGCACTATTCTAGGGTAAGTTGGGAATGAAGATTATTGAGGTTCCTTTGGAGCCTCTTCAATGTTGCTTTCTAGCATAGATTTTGATTGTAATGATGATATTTTAAAAACTATTGCAATGTTATCTAGATAGAGAACATTTTCTACAACCGCCGAGAGAAACATGCATAGACTGATCCATGGTTTTTTGTTATGAGCATACCATTATTTTTTATTTAGAGAACAATCCATTTCATATGTGTGTCTTAAATCCCATGTGGGATGCCTACTGAGTAGGTGGATAGTATCATTTGTTTTGAGACTAAGATTTGTATTAGTTTACAAGGGAAATGATGTTCGTCTTTTGACAAATTACATTGAAAGTCGATTGGTTTATTTTAATTTAGTATTCATTATATTTGTTGCTTTTCATGGTTTGTTCTCTTAACATCTATTGCAAATCACAACACACTACAATCTATAATTCTGTTCATTTGTACTTCAACATGTATTTTTGCAAAAGCTTGTGCTTCTAAAATTGTTATGTTACTAGCATACATAAAATAGCGGGTCATTACATTCCGTACGAAATCCGTATGAGGGGGGATGTCTCATTGTGAGAACGTTCGTATCTTGTCCGTATGTAGGGGGGTAGGTTAGCATGTAAGATACCGTACGTAGGGGGGTTTCTCTAATTTTGATGCACGCAGGTGACATCCTCCCATTACTAATAGTGAATCCCCCGGGTGTCAGCTAAGGAGAGAGAAGAAATCTCTTGGAATAAAAGATCCAAATAGGCCCCATTTTATAGCTACAACACGTGCAAAATTTCCAGAGAGCTCATTTTTGAGCAAGAGAGAGTACACCCCAAACATGGAGTGGCCATAACTCTCTTATCTTTTTATGTTTTTAGTCTATGGATACTCTACGGACATCTAGTTGAGATGAGCTACCCTTTAATGCCTTGGTTTCTCCTAGTGTGCTTCATGCTAGAAGGGTTCTTCATGAAACTTTACAGGTGCTTAACACAGGTGATTTCGGAGGTGCAATAGTCCTTCTTTCTGACGGTGTGACTCGTGCAAGGCTATAGAGGCACTCATTTTCCTTGTTGTTTGCACTTTAACAATGCCTATTAGATTATTGACCATATATTTCTCAGTTGGTGGGAACTTTTGTGTTGGCTTTGTGAGAACTAGGTAGTTCAACACTGTCACTCTTTTACTTTTTCATGAATAGAAGCTATCCAAGATGGCCTTCTGTTGAAAGGACAATAGGTTGGGTTGATCCTGAGATGCTGGGGTGCATTTTGGTAATATGTCTCATTGATTGAGACCTTTTCAAACCATTTATTTCTTTGCAGGGTTTGGTTGTCAAGAATTGTATGAATTTGTGTAGGAGTTAGAAGGACATCCCTGTAATCCCCATTGTGGTTGGACTCAAGAGTAGGCAACATTTTCTTTTTCCATAAGAGAGCCTCTTTTCTCATTACCAATAGTGCAATCATATCGTGCCCATGGTTCATGACCACTTTGTCAGGTGTAATCATCAAAAGTGCAGCCAAATCCACTACCTTGAGTTCATACAACATGTATTCTTTTTGTGAGAAAGATCACACACTTCAAAGAACCACCTTCGAATCTCTTTTCAGACATCTTTTTGATCTTGTTTTTCTTCTAAATCATGTAAATGTGCCTCTGTGGATGTGCTTGGTAGCTCTACAGTTGGAAGATACATGCCTATCTACTCTTTCCTTGTTCTCTTATGGATTTCCAATGAGGTTGGTTGGGCCCTTATGGAACTCGTGGACAAATCATTCTGTTGCAAAACTATGGACTATGTAAAATTTTGAGCAGTCGGTTCTTCTTTTTCTTTTGCTAGTTGTTCCTATAACATTACAATTTCATCCTCTGTTTGATTTTCAATTTCCTTATGCCCAACTGTCATGATTTGCATGCCATAATTTTCTTGAGCTAGGGCCGCCTCGAGATCCTTCAACTCTTATATCGTTGAGGCTAGCATTGCTCAAGTAGAAGCAGGGGATGGGGTGTCTTGCATTGGTAGGATTTGTGTAAGTGTTTTCCTCAAAACCCCATAGGATTCACCTAGTTTTGTGTTATTTTGTCGACTTGTAAATTAGTGTTAGCCTCATCAAAGGCTTGAGCTTTGTGGTAGAAATGAGCAACATTTTCCTACTCCCTTTGTAGATCACCTTGAAGCTCTCGTTGCATACCTTGTAAATCTTCAATATTCAATATCATCCTCCTCTCCTTCATTGTCTGCTTCATCTCTAAGGTTTCTCTTTTCTTTCGCTTTCTTCCTATGAAGCTCCTCCCTTTGGGCTTGATAATCCTCCATAGATCTTTGAGTTTGTGTAATTGGTATTGTGCTTGTATGCTTATCCAATCTTCTCCTTAGACGTACTCAGTGGAGTTTATATTCTTCATCTTCTTCCTCATTCTCATCGTTGTCATATGAGGATTGTTACTCAAAGGAGTATCCATGTTTTTTGCCTTTATTTCCCCACTAAGTTGTATACATTAGGAAGGGAATGGGGTCTAAGGGGGCATCTTTATTTGGCATGGGATTAAAAATGAGATTATGGAAGGGGCAAATGGGTGGATGCCATGTGGATTGAAATGGTGGGTATGGCAGGGTCTAAAAGTAAGTGGTCAAATTTGTACTCTTTTATAAAATATAAAGAGAAAATCTCTTATAAATTCAAAAAACTAAACTTTTCTCTAAATAGTTGAGTAAAAACCAATCCTTTCTCTCTCTAGTGAATGCGAAGTTCTTCCCCCCTCTCTCCTAAAAGGGGGTCCCTCCAAAAACGTGTTGATCATTCCCTCCCTCTCTCTCTACTGTACCATCTCTCACTTCTCTTCACTTCACCTTACAAGTCACTTCTCTTTCTTTCATTTTAGTTTTCCCTCCCAAAAGCTCTATAGTAGAAGTTTGAACCTCCTTTCCCTCCTCAACCTTACTACATTCTTGAGGGCTGGATTCTCCTCAGCCTAAAGTTCTCCATTTCTCCATGGGCCTCACTAAACACCTCTACCTAAAGCTGAAGGTCTGCAACATATCTTTCTACTAGATCATCCCTCTTTCTTTCCTCAACAGGTTTCCTGCTCCTTCTCCATTAAGCTCTCTAGAGAGGATCTAATTCCCTCTCAATCTTTGCAACGTTATCTTCCCCATTAAGCCTACAAGAAGGTGGAGCAATATAGCAATATGTGGCACCCTTCACCTTTGTGTACCATCAAGAATCTTGCTCTCTGTACAGCTGAGAACATGGATGTGCAATGTCTAATCATAAGTGTTTGTCTGCAGGTTGTGCCACTATTCCCCATGGCATCATTAGGTACTCGACAACCTAGGAGTGTCATTGACTCCATTTCATGCAGCAATGTACAAGAGGACAATGCACATTGGGTGACAATGGAGTTCAAACAAATGATGTGGGTGACAATGCAACCCAGCTCAAGAGGTGCACACAAGGTCTCAAGGAGACACATGGCTTCTCGAGCACATCATTGGAAGTGAAGAATCATGGAGTTCAAGCAAACTCAAGATGGCAAGAGGCTTGCGAAGGTGGAGCATGTGTATGTTGCTTCACAACTAAAGCTAGAGACAGTAGTGGCTCCATCGAGGTTTCTTGCAAATTGTAATTTTACTCCTCTTTTAAGTTTTTCAGTTGCCTATTTAGTATTTTTACCTTGTGTGTTGCTTTTGATGACTGTAAGATTTCCATTGCTTGTTCATGTTTGCATATGTTTTTCTGTCCGATTTTGTAGAGTGGGAGGCAATAGAGTCCTTCACAAGAACTTTTGAGGCCATCCACATTGAGCTTGCTCTATGTTGGCTATCCATCCTTTGAGCTTGTCTCATGTGACATTTCTTTAATAATCATACTTATCTCACACCTAGGTGAAGTGGGTATGGTAGTCTTTCTTCGGTTCACTTGCCAACCTTGGAGAGTTTGGAGTGGTCTAAGCAACACAATGCCTAATCGAAGCAACCAAAAGGAGAATCGAGGCGGATGTGCAAGCAGTAAGGTGAAGTGCACCTATGGTTCCCACAAAGCCATGGTAACATGTTTTTTGTCTCTTCATATGGTTGTGTTCATATTTTGACTTCAGAGTGTTCATAGGACACCAACAATGTTGAATTGCAAAGGAGGAAGTGCGATCAACGGATTCCTTATAGCTGGATGGGAGACTAAGGTGGTCAACCATGAGGGAGATAGAATCAAGTGCTATGTATTTGCTGAAATGTGGTGTTCACATACCATATTGTGAAGCGAATCTTGTCGATGGTCTTTTACTATAGAAGATGGAAGATGACAATGGGAGAATTATAGTCCACACAGACTCTCCACTTGCAATTCTTCTTGGGTGTGACTACTACTGGGGAGACCCATTCCGAGTCTTCGACCGGGTAGATAAAACCTGCTTGTAGCAAATTCCTCACTTCTTTAAGTCGTGCCTCCTATTGGATTACCCCAAGTCTTCTGAGCTTCTACACTACGGGTCTACTGCCTTCCTTGAGCTTTATGTGGTGTTGCACTACTATAATTCCGGTGATTTTATCATAGCCATCAATGAACAAAGTAGTGAAGTTACCTAGCATGGAGACATACTCCTTTCTCTCCTCATCGGTTAACTCTTTTGAGAGCATCCATTGTAGCTTACCTGCTGATGGGGGCTTTTCACAAGCCAAGCTCCCATACCCCTCTTGTCTCGTCCCCACCCCATGAAAACCCCCTCTTATGGAGGGAGTGATAAAAGGCATTGGAAAAAGTAAGAAAAAAATAAAGTATGATTATGTAAATATATAAGAAAGGTAAAATAAGCCACCTCATGCTTGCGGGGTAGCCCATCCCCACCTTGCCTCCTTTTTCTTCACGGTTGCCACGCCGGGTGTCCCTTTTCCTCTCCTCCACTCAAAAGGTCAACCCCCTCTCTCTTCCCCTTGTCCTTTCTCCTTTCTCTCTCCCTTGAAGCTACCCCACCCCCTGTCCTTACCAATAATGCACCCTAACTCACATGCCACCTCTCCTATCTTCCAAAACAGTATACCCCACCCCCCCTTTTCTCTCTCCTACACTCTCCCATGATCCAAATACCCCCCTCTCTCTCTAAAATTCGAAATCTCTCTTGTCTTGTAGCCAGATGGCCTCCCCCACACTCACACACACTCAGTTTCACTGAAAAAGGTGCCCACAGACCCATCCCCACCCAATGGTTACCTGATTTTCTTGTGTTCACACACATCTGCACACAGATTCACCTCTTAACACACTCCCCTCTCTCCTCTTTTGTAATTACTTTATTCTCCATGTCACCTCTCACTTTTTTTCATCAATCCATCTCTCTCTCTTAGTCTCTCTCTCATGAGACTGCTGTTCTGGCACATATACACACAGCCAGACAAGTGGGGCCCACAATCACATGGTCTATGTAGATAATGATTTCTTCATTTCTAAATTCTAGAATTTCTCCCCCCTCCTCCCCTATATAAAGAGGGGTCACTATCACACTAAACACACACACCATCACCAAAGAGTACACTATGCACTGTGTGTGCCTAGTGCACACACACACACCCACACCATCACCATCACCGCAATCACTATGCTCGTCTTGAGCATGACCTCTACACCCTTGGGCTATGGAAGATGAAGGGAAACTAAATGAAGGATGATGGCCATAACCCTCGTGCGAGTCTTTACCATCAACTTCCACCTATCCGCCATGTGCTCTACCACGCTCTCCCTTCTCATTCCCCTACCCTATGCTCCCCATTTCATCGCCTTATTCTCTAAATAAAGCTTGAGGTTTTGTGAGTATGTTTTCTTGCAATGTTTTGCCCATGTGAGGTGTGCGGAATCGCCACCTAGTCTTGTGTTTGGAGTGAGCTTGTGTATGTGTGAAGGGTGTGCAGATTCGCCATCCTTTTGTGGTGCCTAAGTACTAAGCCGCTATACCCCCTCCCTCACTCTCTCTCTCTCTCTCTCTCTCTCTCTCTCTCTCTCACTCACTTGATCTCATTCCCTTTCCTCTTCATCATTACTCCCAAGAATCCATCTCTCTTGGATGAAAACTTTGTTATGGTGGTGTGTTGTTTGCGTCCTAGCCGCTGAAGCTAGGTGGTGCCCCCTATTCGCTTTACCGTGATAGGCTCGAGGTGCGCCATTCGGTCCCCGGTGTTTTAGAGGCCGTCGGGGGTTCGGGGTTCGCTTTGCTCCCGTCATTTGGTGCCCCCACGGAGGAGGGCTTTCTAAGACCCTTCAATTTACAATGCTGAAAGTGACGCCCACTATCAATCATGGACGAATGGCTGAAGGAATTTCTTAACTGGAGGACGGAAGAAGAAGAGACGAAGGAGGCACTAGCCGCCTTCATTGAGGTGCTACTGCCAGGCTGTAGTGTCGTCAGCATTCAAGAGGTAAATTCTCCATCTCGTGTCGCTCGTTCTAACTATAAATTGAGAGCATCATGTGGGAGGTCGGTGAAGTGCCATCACTGTTGTCAACCAAGGCACACTGTCAATGAGTGCCAGCAACGAAGGCAGCGAAAGGGCTGAAATCATCTACATCGACATTCATCGCAAAGAAGTCATTCACATCAAGGAAGGGAAGCAAACGGTGAGACCTCTTTTCCCTAAAGAAACTACAGTCAAAGTTATAACTCCAAAGTGGCCTAAAGGGGCTGCTCGAGCCAAAGGCAAGGAGAAGATAAGCCAGTCTGGAAACACATGACCCCGAAGGGAGAAGCATCTGGCCAAGCAAGTGCTTCAAGCTCAGAAAGCCGGGTTGTACCCAGTTTGCCAAAGAGGAAGTCATCCGAAGCTAAGCGGCGAAAGGTCGCCTACCGATTTGCACGACGCATGCGAGTGCTACCAATCCACTTTGACAATCCGGAAGAAGAAGTGGTAAGAAGATTCCCATGTCCTAGAGAAGAGTGGTTCGGCTACTGCTCTTGCTGTTTTGGAAAGAGAGTGGAGGATCTTCCTCCTCTCCCTGTACAACTTATCCTGAAGAAGCTCTCTACCATGGGAGAAACCCAGTGGGCTGGGGACGAGTTGCAACTGAATGGAGTAGAATTCATGCAGCACGCCGACTACGGAAATTACCTGCAATTGTTGTTAGCCAAGAGGCTGGGAGTGGTCAGACACGTCGCCATCACCCCGTACGTGCTGAGCAACGAAGGAAAGGTAGAGCCCATGAAAGGCGACGACCTCTTGTGGATGTGCCGACTCATCAACACTGGCACGATAAGAGTATAAGTAAGTATTTCATCCTCTGTGCATGATGGAAAACGGGCCAACGGCATTCCCGTTCAGATTCTTGCAGCATATGCATGTGAATATCTATGTAGATAGGAAAGTCTTCTACCAACAGAAGATCGTACACCTATTCGGTGCGGCGGTACTAGGAGAAATCCTCAATTCCCCGAACCCTATCATTCTCCCCATATTAGATTACCATCATTCCTTTAATGTTTCTATCTTTATCTTGTTTTAACCTATCCACCCACCCTTGTAAAAAGCTGCTATGAGCCGCACTGTTAATGTAATGTAAAAAAAAAGGAAAAAAAGAAAAAAAAAGGTTTGTGATTTCCCGAGTCACTACCATGGCAAGTGTTTCTTTCCCCACGTTCAGTGGAAAGAAGGGAGAGGATCTCACCACCGACTTTTTGGATGATTTCGACATTGCTTGTATCGTCTCCAACAAAGATGACGATGCTTCACGACTTAGAATTTTTCCTCTACTGATGAAAGTAGAGGCCAAGTCCTGGTATAATGCATTGCCCCAAGCCACCAAGAATGCATGGGATGTGTTAATGGCTACTTTTGTAAAGAGGTTTGGTGGAGGCACAACCTCGGAGAGGCTATGGCAGTTACTGACAGAATTAAAGCAGGGAGGCCTACTGGAGTATGCCACCTACGAGTCCAAATTTGTGGACTTATGGGAGAGATGGGTTGCCTCGCTGGAGGAAGGTGAAGGAGCGCCTAATTTCCTAAAGAAGGACCATTTCATTGCTGGTCTATGGTCGCCGCTTAGAGAGAAGGTGAAGGGAAGGTTTCCTGCAACATATGAGTTGGCAGTCGAAGTAGCCCGCCTTAAAGACAAGAAGCTACGCATGCAAGCAAGAGTAAACGAGTCAGAGGAAACAAGCTCGATACAACCAACCCCAGTGACTGCAACAGCCAATCATAGAGTCCAACCGCAGGAGGCATCAGAAGAGCAAGACCTGCTGAGTCGTATCACCACCCAACTAGAGAGTTTATCTGTGCATCTGGTGCAGCAAGGGCATACACCTGGGAGGAACCCAGAACAAGGAAGAGGACAACGAAGGCAGAACCCAGAGTACCACTGTTACAACTACGGGGAAGATGGCCATGAAATGTACTACTGCCCACACCCGAGGAGGCAGAATTTCAATAGAGGGGGGAGACAGAATCAGATCTCTCCACCAAGAGCAAGACCTCCGCCACTCAGGCAACCAATCCCACCTGTTCAAATCACACCACCAGTGGTGCAACCATAGCTGGCCACACCAATTCGACGCCAATCACCAATGCAACCACCACCACAATCACCACTTACAATCATCCTACGCCCACCACCAATTGGTACCCGCACACCAAGTATCAATGGTCTTGCAGAAGAGGTCAAGATGAGTGTAACGGAAGAAGGATCAAGTAAGAAGACTATTCAAAGAACTGAAGCAGTGGAACAAGAGGTTAAAGAATCAAAAGATGCTACCCAGGTGGGGGAGGTAAGCCAAGAAAATTGTGTTACAAATGTGAGTACATCTTTAACCTTGAATGAAATAGGCACCAAAGAGATCAATCGACAACATTGGGCAGTAAGGGTAAGAATGTGTAAAGTGTTGATTAGGCCTCATCAGAGTAAGAGGAATGCAAAGGGCATGAAAGATACAAAAGAAGAGGAAGACCAGCCTGCTAGCAAGGCTTTGCAGAAGGTGGGCAACATATCAAGCAAAGGGGAGGGCTTTGAAAACGGAAGCCTGTGCACCAGCATGGACCCAGGACAGTGTAGCAAGCTAAAGGAATCTTGCATCAAGGCAGTTTCACTAGAGGACCATAACGAAGAGGTAAGTATGACTGAAGGTTTGGAGTTGGATATTTCTCCAGAGGCTTGGCAGCCGAGCAAGACTTTATTGTGTAGTGTTATAGACTTAGAGATGGGTAATGCCTCTAGTCTACTAAAGGGTGTTATAAACTTGGAGATGGGTAATGCCTCCAGTTTATGTGAGGATGTTCATAGTAAGTTTGATGATCAATATGTTGCCAACCTTTTAAGGATGTTCCAAACTCCTCCACAACACAGCATTGTGTTTGCATGGGATGCATCAGACCTATGGCTATGGCTAGCTGCTCTAACATATAGAGATAAGATCAGCATGGAGATAAGAACAAAGGAGCCATGGATAGACAAAAACCTGATAGAATGCAAGAATGAAGACCTCCTTCGCAATTTGGTACAATTTTTTTACAAATAGTGCATCCTCTCTTTGGACAAAGGTAAGTGGATTACGCTTGTATTTAAGCCGCAAGGTAGGTGGCTTGATATTAGCATCAGTAGAGGAAGCTGACATGTTTCAACACACCCAAAAGAAGCATGATATGCTTGCAGTTTTTTCCAATCATGGCAGTAAGCAGGATTCTGAAAAAAACTGGAGCTCACCACACCAACAAGGAGGCCATATATGGTGGATTCTTGGTACACTCTTGGGAATCATAATTTTCAGTTCTGTCTTTGCAGGAGCCAAGATGCTCATTTCCCCTCTCGCTATTGGTGGTTACAAATTTGATCCAATTTGGCATGCAAATTTTATTGTTCAGACACTGCAAACAATGATCCTATTTTTCACTTGGGATCCAGGAGGACATTGGCACAAAGTTCTGGAAGCAATGGGAGGCTTCCTCGTGCCTGGCATGCTTCACTCCCATAGCATCCACTTCTTCTACTTTTGCTTTCCCTCTGTGCTTCTCTCGGACTGACTCTTCTACCTTTGCCTTCCCTTTAGATTCCAAGCTAATGACACTCACTACTTGATTTAGAGCAGGGGGTGGGGGTAGTGGTGGAATAAGAGGTGGTAGTGGTTGTTGTTGTTGTACAGGTGGTTGAAGGATTTAAACCGGTGCTGCCTGGGTGGTGGTGGTCTTGCCCTTAGTGGAGAGATCTGATTCTGTCTCCCTCCTCTATTGAAATTCTACCTCCTTGGATGTGGGCAGTAGTACATGCCATGGACTTCTTCCCCACAATTATAGTAGTGGTACTCTTGGTTTTTCCTTCGCTGTCCTCTTCCTTGCTCTAGATTCCTGACAGTTGCATGCCCTTGTTGCACCAGATGCACGGATAAACTCTCTAGTTGGGTAGTGATGCGACTCAGTAGGTCTTGCTGCTCCTCTGATGCCTCTTGTGGTTGGGCTCTATGACTGATTGTTGCAGTCACTGGGGTTGGTCGGACCGAGCTTGTCTCCTTTGACTCGTTTACTCTTGCTTGCATGCACAACTTCTTGTCTTTAAGGCGGTCTACCTCTACTGCCAACTCATACGTTACAAGAAACCTTCCCTTCACCTTCTCTCTAAGCGGCGACCACATGCCAACAATGAAATGGTCCTTCTTCAGGAAATTAGGCGCTCCTTCGCCTTCCTCCAGTGAGGCAACCCATCTCTCCCATAAGTTCACAAACTTGGACTCGTAGGTGGCATACTCTAGCAGACCTCCCTGCTTCAATTCTGTCAGTAGCTGCCATAGCTTCTCCGAGGTTGTGCCTCCACCAAACCTCTTCACAAAGCCGGCTCGTAACACATCCCATGCATTCTTGGTAGCATGGGGCAATGCATTGTACCAGGACTTGGCCTCTACTTTCATCAGTAGAGGAAAAATTCAAAGTTGTGAAGCATCGTCATCTTTGTTGGAGACCACACAAGCGATGTCAAAATCGTCCAAAAAGTCGGTGGTGAGATCTTCTCCCTTCTTTCCACTGAACGTGGGGAAAGAAACACTTGCCATGGTAATGACTTAGGAAATTACAAACTCTTTTTTATTTTTATTTTTAAATTAAAGACAGTAGCGGCTCATAGCGGCTTTTTACAGAGTTGGGTGGATAGATTAGAACAAGATAAAGATAGAGACGTTGAAGAAGTGGTGGTAATCTAGTATGGGAAGAATGATAGGGTTTGGGGAATTGAGGATCTCTCCTAGCACCACCGCACCGAATAGATACATGATCTTCTGTTGGTAGAAGATCTTTCTATCTACATAGATATTGACATTCATATGCTGCAAGAATCTAAACGGAAATGTTGTCAGCCCATTTTCCATCATGCACAGAGGGTGACGAACTTACTTATACTCTTACCGTGCCAGTGTTGATGAGTCGGCACATCCACAGGAGGTCGTCGCCTTTCATGGGCTCTACCTTCCCTTCGTCGCTCAGCACATATGGGGTGATGGCGACACGTTTGACCACTCCCAACCTTTTGGCTAGCAGCAACTGCAGATAATTTTCGTAGTCGGCGCGCTGCATGAATTCTACTCCATTTAGCTGCAATTCATCTTCCGCCCACAGGGTTTCACCCGTGGTAGAGAGCTCCTTCAGGATAAGTTGTAAAGGAAGACCCTCTACCCGTCCTCCAAAACAACGAGAACAATAGCTGAACCACTCCTCCCTAGGGCATGGAAATCTCCTCACCACTTTTGCTTCAGGATTGTCGAAGTGGACATGCAAAACTTGCATGCGCCGTGCGAATCAATAGGCAACCTTTCGCCGCTTAGCTTCGGATGACTTCTTCTTTGGCAAGCTGGGTATGACCCTGATTTGTGAGCTTGAAGCACTCACTTTGCCAGATGATGAGGATAGGGGGTGGGTGTGTGGCTTGAAGCGCCCGCATAGGCCAGGGGGGAGCGCGCGACAGAGCGGGGGGGGGGAGGGGTTGAGATTTGGTCAACGAGAGAGAGAGAGAGAGAGAGAGAGAGAGAGAGAGAGAGAGAGAGAGAGAGAGAGAGAGAGAGAGAGAGAGAGAGAGAGAGAATAAGTGAAAAAAAGGGTTCCCACCATGGAGTGAGAGAGAGGGAGAGGGAGAGTATGGTGAGGGGATAAGGGGGGGAGGGTTGTGAAGAGAGGGAGAGAGTGAGTGGATAGAAGGGAAGAGAGAGTGAGAGCATAAGCTGGGCGGGGCCGCCCCTAAAAACTTAGAGCTAGGTGAAGTAGGGGGGGAGGGGGCGGGGGGGGGGGTTGGTGGAATATGAGGTGGTCGGCCATGATAGGAAGAAACAAGGAAGGGGGGGTATAAGGCCGAAGAGGGTGTGGACGAAGGGGGGGGAGGGTAGTATAATGTAGCGGCCTGCCGGCCTGGGGTGTGGACAAGTGGAGAGAGAGAGAGAGGGAATCTTTGAAAGAGAGAGAGAGGATACACAATAGCTGTGGCGGCCCGCCGGAAGGTGTGACAGAGGCTTAGGCATCTCATGTGCCCACCGGGCCGTGTGATGCAGTGGTGGAGTAGGAGAGAGAGAGAATATTTGGCGGAGCCGAGCAGTTCGAGAGAGAGAGCTCATCTCTTGGCGATAATGGAGGGGTGTGGCCAAACTGGCGGCGCCCCACTAGTGGTTACCTTGGGGGGGGGGGGGAAGGGGGGTATGGTAAAGAGTGTTTTTTTCTTTCGTTTTGGTAATAAGCCTTCTTTTCTTTAGGGGTGGTTGTCACGGTCACGGTTTCAAAAATCCACCATCAATGGATAAGGGAAAATCAAGATCCCAGCTCCAATGAGGAGGAAGATTGTATGATAGAGGGAAATGAGGTGTTGGAGGAGGTCCCGGACCTCCAAATTCTCACTTTGCATGCAATGGTGGTGGATGATCGTCACTTTTTGTGTTTTGAGATTGCGAGATCAGTTTGTATTGTGGCATGTACGATTTTTATTGGTTGAAATTAGGTCTCATTAACTAGCGGCGACACGAGGTTTCAATTCAAGAAAGACACACCATATGTTGAATTCAACAAGGGCATGATGATGTCGTTCAGAGCCCTCTTTCTAGAATACCAAGAGGGTAATATTGTACTATCAAGCTAGCACTTGGCAAGGAAAATACAACTTAAATGGATCTCTCCCCTAGCCAAGTTATTAGCATGTATTAAAGTCATCAATTTGTCTGAAAATTGGAATTTCCACAACTTTTGGAATAGGATTTCAGACGTAACACAAACATGCCGCCCTCATTAGTATTCATTGCATGCTTAAAGAGTAGCCACACAACACAGTGGTAAGCAAGGTATGCATGCATAAAACGTCAACTTCCTTAATTGCAAGCAAAGAGAACGTACACATGATTCTCTCAATTTCTTATAGCAACCAACTTTTCATGTGGAGATCATATTTGGCCGCATTAATAGGTAATTGGGAGAATTGGTACAAATCATATAACACATGAGATCAAGCTAGCAAACATTTTCTACAAAATAGTACTATTAGTGCAAGAAAATACAAGAAAAAAAACAACAGAGAGATCCAATAGTACTGTAGTAGATTAGGCCCCTTTGCAGAGAATTAGCGGAATAATATCATGCTTACTTGTGCCCCGGGAAAAACCTAAGCTCATCCATTTTTTAGCAGAATATGGCCCTCATATATATAAAGGCATATAGTCTCATATGCATGTTTCCAGTCATTGAATCCATGTCCATCCTAGTCAATGTTACCTGTACTCTTAGGCATAGGGTAGGACCGGGTAGGCCAAGGGCCAAGACGGAGTCATGCGGCCAAGGGGTCCCTGTTATTAGCAAGGCAGGACCTTTATAGGATGATTGGGTGGAGAGTTGCAGGCTCTAGTCCCCTCTGTCTCATATTGGTATTAGAGCTCAAGGAAGGGAGAGGCGATGGAGGAGGGAGAAAGGTTTTGCATGGCTGCATGATCTCTCGTTCTCATTTGGGAAAATTTGGACTCTCAAAGGGTCCCTATAAGGAAGTTTGACTTCACCTCTCTTGTCCAAAGTGGGCAACCCGATGAAATACATAAACGCTTTGTTAAAACCCTATCAACCAACATATCATTGGAAATATCTAAGAAAGTAGGTTCTAAATTCCCAAACTTTGACAAATTTAGAGTTGATTTGTAGAAGTTATGGCCTCCCCACTAAAGTTGAAATCTCGCGGAGTCCACTATGTAAAAATTTCATATAGCACGTGCGAACAAGAGGTATTTAAATAATTCCTTACTTGTATATTTTTTAGCAATATATGTACCCCTTATGTATGCATTTTTGTAAAAAAAAAAGCCCTTATGTATGAAATTTTTCACTTTCTCAATTAAAGAACCTTTATGTAAGTACATTTTTTTTTAATTTACCTAATTATAAATCCCCTATTTTGTTCACACCTGCTATCTTACATATTTCCTAGTGGAAGCCCCAGGGTTGAAATGTGGGGAGAGATTCCGTTTATAAGACAGAGTTGTGACATAAAAAAAATGAAATCTTCTAAAATATAAGGAATCAATGGATATATCTTGATGAGCATGTTCTAAATCCAAAAGATCCAACAAGTTTTGATTTCACTTGTAAAATTTTTACCATGTGTTTGTTTTGGACAAGAGGGAGAAACTCAAAGTCCTTGTAGGGCTCATTTGAGAGTCCAAAATTTCCCTAATGCGCTCTCTCGTTTTATCTTACTCTTGCCTATGGATTTCTCTCTCTCTTTCCTTCAAGAAAGTGGAAGGGAGGAGGGCATGTATGCTTTGCATGCCTAGCACCAAAGAAGGGGGGACATGGGAAACATGGCTTCTCCACAGACAAGGAGGTCAAAGTTGGTTGAAGCGTGTGTGCATAGCCGCTTGTGGGCGAGGGGGAAGAAGCGGTCGACCACTATCAAACACCACGAGGGCAATCTTAGTATGAGCATTGGGCCAACGAGAGAAAAGTACGACATAGAAGCTCGGCCCAACAAGCCACACAAGGGCCGCAAACACCATTTCTCCCTCTCGCGGCATCACTGTTGCTCGATTGCCTCTGTGTGATCCTTTATTTTCACACCTACTTGCCCAAAGGTAGGTTACCCATGGATAGCGTTTTCTTCCCACTTGTCCCCCTATTCTTGGCTATGAGGTCTACCAGCAATTGCAAGCGTCCAATAAGGCAAGGCGAATCCCTGCACACTCAAAAAAATTGTGAATTTGCAAAAAATCTTAGATGGTGGATCATCACTATCTTTTGGTAAAGCCAAGGCAAAGAGTATTGGCAAGGGCGATGGTCATGGATTTGAATTCAGAATATATGCTATACAACCACAAGGGGGATTACAAGGATTTCCTTGTCACTGCTACACAAGTTCAAACAATCCTCGGCAACCAACCCCTGCAGAGAAAGAAATGGTTTGAAAAGTGCTCAATCGAAGAGACATATTACAAAAAATTACCCAAGCATCTCAGGATCGATCCAACCTATTGTCTTATCAAAAGGAGATACTGGGATAGCTTTTATTCATGGAAAATTAAAAGACTAGCACTGTTGAACTACCCTCTGCTCACAATAACAACACGAAAGTTCCCACGAACGGAGAAATCTATGGTCAATCATCTAAGAGGCATCATCAATCACATGAAGGATATTGTGGAATTGTCTTGCCAAATGCTCGTGAAAATTTCAAAGATGATCATCACATATATCACAACATTTAATGACATATAAGTAGTGAAAAATACTTGGCAAATATTCATGGAAAGAAACAGAGGGCTATGCTAGAATCTAGAGACATAGATTCCAAGTTGGAACATCATCATCGGGCATGTCATGCTTCTTCCATCTCACTACATACAAACATTTGAAGAGGGGTCCATGATAGATTCATCCATCTTCTACCCCATGACAAAAGAATTTACATGTTCTTCACATTGGATATCAAAGCACTTTGAGAAATAATCCATTCAGGGAGCTCACATCAAAAGTAGAGATAAAAGCAAGGGTAGAGGAGTTCAAACAACTCACATAGACTCTAGAAAAGCAAGCACTTGACTACTAAAGAAGATATATCTAGCAGTCCGGCAGCTGTCCAAGCACAACAAAGCACTCAAAAGTAAAGCAAGGCTATTTTCACGAGGGCGTGTAAATACTAAGAAGGGGGGAATGTTGGCGGTCAAGCCAGACGAGCACCCTTTGAGTCGGTCCCTTCTTCCATAAGCCTAAAATTTCCATATCTCTTCATTTATTTTTCTGAAAAGCCTTGTATATATTTGTAGTCCCTGAGTATAAATGGGCAAGCTATGGGATGCTAAGTTGTAAACTTTGTAAACGGTCCAAGTTTTGTCAAGCCGGCCATTGGCCAAGAGAGCCTTAGGTACAAAGCCTTTGTTGTGTAAAGTGGAAAAAAGAGCATTATCATTATCAAGTTTGAAGTTTTTGAAGCATACAACTGAGAGTGGCTTCTTTCCTACAACATGTAATCCTCATATCTTGAGCTTTAATAATGAAATTTCAATTTTGAAACGTGCAATGTTTTCCTTGTTCAATGATCTTTCATTCAAGTATGCTCATTGTCGATTCTGTTGTAATTTTTTACTACACATTAGTAGGCTAAATTTGCTAATTTGAGTGCATTAATGAGTCACGTTTTTTGACATTACAAGTATAGGAGAGTGTTCCTAGACCCTAGGGAGATTTTTTTGATGTGTTGAGTTGTAGTTTCTAAGACCTAAAATATGATGGATCGTGATTTTGTTACCTCCTCAAAATGCGACCAAATTTGGTAGGCTAGTGTCCCAAAGTTTCCTTGACCTCCTCCTAAAGTTTTGTAGCATTTGGACTCCGTTTGAATGCCAAAATGGGTTTATGACTGAGTGTAGTAATGTGGAACATAGGTAAATTCACTACAACACTTCGCATGAAAATCGACATTTGTACCAATGCAAATAAACGTGGTCTAGAATTTAAAGCATTGGAATAAGCGTCCATATAAACGTCGTACTCATATCATCAAAAGATGCGTTAGTATATCGACTTTCAATACCAAGGTGTATACCGACACACATACCAACCTCTATACCTTC
This sequence comes from Adiantum capillus-veneris, assembly GCF_014529385.1. Classification (NCBI taxonomy): domain Eukaryota; kingdom Viridiplantae; phylum Streptophyta; class Polypodiopsida; order Polypodiales; family Pteridaceae; genus Adiantum; species Adiantum capillus-veneris. The sequence continues at coordinate 19,989 of NW_028221798.1, forward strand.
TTTGTGTAGAAAAGTGTGAAAGCATAGATGAGAGGTTGGAAGAGGCAACTCCATGAAGGTCTGCAACGAGGGAGGAGGATATGGGGAGGAGCTATGGAGGCGGTGTGGAGAAGAGAGAAACCACAAAAAATGAGTTCTTCGATAGTGTAAATCAGCATGCCATTGATACATGTGTCTATATAGGTGCTAATATAGACGTCGGTATACACACCGGTACATGGGTCGATAAAACTATTGTTGGTATAGGTGTCGGTATGAGCGTTGGTATAGACGTTGGTATTCGCGTTGGTATGCATGTCGAAAAATGCATCAGTATACGCTATAGAATATTAAATTTGAATCTTGAATTGAGCAATGTCTCCCTCCACCTTTGTCAATGCTTATACCGACGCCCGTCATCGATGTCGGAAAAATGTTGTCGGTAACCAAGTGATCCCTTGTAGTGATTGCCAGATCTAAGAGTGAGATTTGCATGTGGTAGAGATAGAGTTATTCTGTCGATTCACTTTTCAAGGTTGACACCCTCGAACAGTCTATGTGCCCCATTTGAGTCGCTTCCCCGAGTATTGACATTGTGTTAGTGCGAGAAAGCTATGATATAGAGGAACATCGTAGTGACATGATAACTCTCTCAGCCACCTCTCACAATCTTTCTCTCAGCGACCTCCAAATATTTGAGTCTCTTACTTCTGCATCACCATCCACCTCGGTGCCACTGGATATTGAAGAGATAGGTTCTCTCTCTCTCTCTCTCTCTCTCTCTCTCTCTCTCTCTCTCTCTCTCTCTCTCTCTCTCCCCCGCACCCTGCCCTGGGTTGCTCTCCTTCGTGTGTGTCTTTCACCTATGTCCGCACCAAAGCCACTGCATCATGGGGTTAGGGAACAACACTTCAAGGGCCAAAGTAGTCATTAGGTTTAGATTAGAAGGCTCAAAGTAGGGTAATGTTGTTGTCACTCAATGCCAAATTTTCCATATTTACAAATTGTACTATTTGGTTGAGATTGTCCAAGCATAGTTGTGAGGTTGAAGGTATAGTTGGAATAAAAACTCCTTGTGTGACCGTGCAAGGCTATGATTGTTCATTTATGGCTATATTTGAAAATAGTGAGTGAGTGGGATTTGATATCTATTGCTGATAACATTTAATGCTATGTGCTGACCCGAATGGACATGAATACAACATGAATTCTACTACCGTTATCACTTGGGTCTGAACCAAGCAAATAGGAGCCTTGGGAGATTCCTTTGGCACATAGTATTATCTACCTGGTTCTAACTCTCATCATCATGTGACCTATTATGACCTCAACACATGGGCTAGAACCAAGCAAATAGAGATCTTAAGGGATTCTCCAAGTGCACTATTTCCTTGGTTTGGGCCCATATGTCTAAAGGACATGGATACACCATGAATTGTACTTCCATAATCACATGTGCCGGAATGAAGAAAATAGAGACCTTGAGGGATTCGTGAGGATCACTATTGGCTTGGTTCTAGCACCAAATACTATTCAATATATAATACTAGTTTTGGCTTGTTGTTTCTTTAGTCCACAAGACAGATGATGTAGGAGAGGATACATGTGAAGAAATTGTACACATTCTTATACAACTAAAAATACGGGAGGGCTACTACCTAGCTGCAATTGCAAATTTTTGTAAGACCGACATGGGATTTTTGGAGGATGATGAAGCGGACCAACATCTCCTTGGTGACACAACTATCCAGGACACAAAATTCACTTTAAAGGGAATGCTCAAAGACACATTCAACAAAGCAAAGTTTGGAGAAGCTGAATTGCCAATAGATGAAAAATTCCAATCAACCACAAGGCAACCTCACTTTGAAAAGATGGGTATCCCTATGAAACCTAGAGCCCAAGTAGCGAATAGTGAGTCTATTCACTTGTGGAGAAGTTCCAAGCTAGAAATGAACAAGAATCATATGATATATTTTTTAAGGCATTCATATGGTTTAGAGATGGCCCAATGATGCAATATTGAGATCAATCTTCTTGTTGATAGGTGCTTGTGTATTGATAGTTTCCTTAGAAGAGAAAGAGACTCAAGGAGGGGGATTTTTAGTGGAGTATAAGGCAAGGATGTTGCGTTATCTTTGTAGAAACATTCAAGTACTTGACTCTATAGTACGAATCTCACTTACGGCCCATGAATGTTTTAATATTGTTTTGTAGATCATAATATACCACAAGGAATACTCTGAGGACAATGCAAATCTCCCAATGGAACTTATTACAAAATTGTGTGGTGGGTATCCCCTACAACTGAATATAGAAAGGATAATTCTAATAGATGAATAGTTTTCTCTATGTGTCTATGGGTATGGGTGCCAAGCACTTAGAGTCCCCTATTTCATGTCCTACATAGATCTGACTCTAACGGCAAGAGTTAAAGACTCAAAAAGCTTAGATTCATATATCAACAATCTATTTTTGAGGGAAATAAGATGCTTGATGCCTGCGGGGATGTTGCTATCAACACAGGAAAGAGTTTGTCTAAGGGGCTTGCACATCAAAGAGGTATATAGTGAGGAAGAAGGAGGTGCAATGAAGAGGGTAAAAAGGATGGGGTCATGCTCATCTTCTCCTGCTACAGACTCATGATTGTCACCACCTCGCATGGCGCTCCCCCGCGTATTGTAAAGAACGTGTAATTTCAGATAGCTCCTTCTCCCTTGCTCTATGTATAAGTCATCTATAAATCCATTGGTGTAACTCTATTAGGCTATTGTCTTTATCCTTGCCTCCCTCATGTCTGGTGTGATTAAAGTAACCCGTTCCTTCCATGTAGTGGGTCTTTTCCATGACTTGTGTGGACCATATTGACAATTAGCCATATGTCATGGCAAAATATGGACCAGGGTTGAACAATATGTGTTGTATTGGAATAAAACAAAATGGCGAGTAAAGTAGAGTTTTAAATGTTGTTTGCATATGGAGCATTCTAGCTCACTAGAAGTTGCCTTATGAGCTGAAAAAACTTGACATTTTTTTTGGAATATCAATCTCACCATTAACCTTACTCTTGCACAACATTTTTGAACCTAAACAGTGTGAAAAAATGAGCCCTGTTTTTGGATTTTTTTTGACATTTTTACAACTATACCACTCTAAACTTCATGATTGTGAGGTTTATATTTCTAGAGCATAAGACCTCATAGTTCTCAACATGTTTTGATGCTTCTAGGGAGAACTAAATGTTAAAATTGAAAGTTATGACATACTTGCAAGAATTGCATAATCGTGTTTTTTGGCCAAAATTAGCACTTTTATGATTTTTTTTGTTGCTTTCTTGATATCCAAATGCAATTTTGATTTTGTAAGTGACATGTGTAACATAAAGCTAATCTTCCTTGAGTTTTGGGGGACCTAATATGCTATATATCATAGTATATAATGATGGTTGAGTTTTTTGATTTGCTGAAGAATACAAAATATTTTAGTGTGGCAAGTATAGCTTTCTCAATATTGCTAGTTTCTTAGGCCAATTGTGTGTATTTTGTAGGTAATAACCATATCTGATCATAAACTCAAATTTGGCTAGATATTGAGTAGTTTTTATGGGATTCTAGAGGTCATAATGCTAAACCCACTTTTGTCTTGCTGTATTTAGCACTTCATCATTGTCCCCAAGGTTCTACTTAGTAAGAGATCCATTATTATTTTGACATGCTCCATGGTTTGTTTTGAATCAAAAGGCCGATGAGAGGTCTGCAGAAGTGCAAAAATGGATCTTTTTTGTACCTATTGTTTTTGCTGAAAAAAGCAGTAGTGAGGCAAAAGAAGCCATATATTTTGATCATCAACCCATTGAAGTTAACGAGGCATTTTTCTCTCATGTCCTACAAAAATCCCGACTCTTATTTATATGCAATCAACCATAAGAAATGGTTGTTTTAGGCAAAATGCAATGCTCCATCAACTTTGGAGGCTTGTTGGGACCAATAGATGAGGAATTTTACAAGTTTCTCATTTTTTCCACATGTAGTAGTCCTTGAACTATAAGTTCATGAAAGGATTTTTCAAAGTGAGCGGATCTACTATGGTTTTGGAAATTTTTTCCAGAACCCTGAAAGGACACTTTTATGTCCTGTTAGGTTACCAGACTAGTGATATGATGTACATTGCTCTTCGCACCCCCATTTATATTATATTTTATCACTATCACTATTTCTACCACCATAATACAACTTCTACTCGACCTAGGCAATTGACTTAAAAAAATTTCAATAAGCAAGAAGATTCCCACAGTCCTATTAAACCAAACGCCCCCTTAGTCGCATGTACCTTCCTCTCATTCTGAGCAGGCACCCAATCAACATCTGCTTCCTACTCTCACCCAGTGTTTGGGAAAAATCATTTTTCCAAACATACAAAATTCCTTTCTCTCATTTTGTCAAGAGAAAATTTTAGAAAACTAGGATTTCTCCTTCTCCCCTTGCCCTCAACCGGAATTTTTTAAATTGAAAAGGGCACAATATGTCCAAAGGAGCTTTGGAATCTACACGGATAGCAAGAAGTGATTGAGGGATCAAGATGCCTCTAGATGGACACCTTTTTTTGACTATAGTGTTGCCATTCTCCCATTAAGCACTTAGAAACTTGCCTTAGCCATTGTTTTTTACGTTTAGATGTCTCTTTTTGTGCACTTTCAAGCTCTAGTTGCTTGTCCTATAAGTTCATAATCATAAAGCCAAATGTGTGTGGGAAATCCTCGCTGTCATGCCATGGCACACATATAAAATGAAAATGTCTTAAACACTCGCTTTCTATGCGTTTTGGATCAATGGGAAGCGGGTTATGTGTGGGAAATTTGCGTTGCCATGCCATGGCAAGTAAAAATGTCTTAAAAACTCACTTTCTATGCCTTTCGGATCATTCAAAATTCACTATAAGAGGAGTAGTCTATAACTGCTAGTATTGCCGCAAGAAAACAAAGGAAAATGGAGAGAGAAAAAATTTCTCACACAGCAATAACCGCGGCTCTGAACGTGGTAGTGGTTTGGAGGCAATAAACGTGGTAATATCCACATTAATATTCCCGTTGCTATTACTGCATCTGTTGCCGTTGCTATTGCCGCTAAAGGACCATTAAAAAAATAGAGGTGCTCATTTGGGCCATCCATAATTGGGTGGCCCAAATGAGCACCTTTATTTTTGACCTGCATAAAACAATAAAACATCAATGGTTTTTTGGAAGAGTATACAAAAAAACCAAAGAATTGAAATTGAATTTACTTTACCTTGACAATTTAATATACAGAAGATCAACTATTTAAAAAAGTTACAATAATTTGTAAATAGTTGTATATACATTGTGCCACATTGGGACTTTACAAAAGTTTGGAAAATATTTTACTATCTAATCCTCCTTAATCTCATCGTCGTCTAGAGGCATGTACGTTTGATCACCTTGACTCTACATAAACCCAAATCAAATTAAACAATTATAAAAAACTCAAAACAATTAATACAAAATTACTTGTTTAAACTTACCGCTTGTAGTGATCCAATTGCTACGTCGAATTGCTTGCAAGAAATGGTTGTTCTCGAAAAACCATCGCCAAGTATCAAATTCTATATGTCGCTCCCGATACTTGACCATCTCTCTCATTGGTCGAGTAAGAGCGATATTTTTCTATGTTAGCAATAACAATAACAGATCATCAACTACAATCTTTATAATCACGGATCGACGTTATAATTTCATCAATCTTACATATTTGTCCTTCCACGCTGCCTTGCCTCCTGAGCCATAGTGCGTGGGAGTTTGTCTGTCGCGAGCTTCGCGTTGTTGTTTGTAGGATGAGCCTATCGCTGCCTGATCTCTCTTTTCTTGCATTGCCCTCTCCCACTCCATGTCTGCCATGTAACAAAACAGTTCTTATACGTTGAATGTATAAGAATTTGTAGATGGCGTCGAAATGCCCTGCCTTGTGCTCTACGGAAGTCCACCTCGCCGCCGTATTTAACCTGTAGTAGCACCCATGCGTGTCTTGCACGGGTGCATCAGTATCCTCATCCTCTGCATCAGGGGTGGCATGATTTGAAAGTGCGGACTCTGTTCCCTTGCCACTACCAAAATAGGCAAAGCCACAAGATCTAGTGCCGCTTTGTCTCTCGCGGTGCTCGTTGCCTTGAGACGAGCATCAACGCGCATTGCTAGAGGAAGTTCGTCGACGGTGTTTTGGCAAAGCAGAAGTGGAATGGAGTGGCGTAGGATCCTATGATGTGATGGGAGTGGGACCCTGCGATGGAAAGGGAGTAGAAAAATAAGAAGATGCTGTAGAATGAGGTGCCGTTTGTGCGAGGCTTTGTAGGTAAGGAGTCCCTCCCTGACTCCCCCATTGCATGGTCTGCGAAGAAATACGTAGGTCACAAGCTGCTACCGAGTGTAGCAGCTAAACAAATCCTTTGTCGAACGGAGGTATTGCTCGTGTAAAGAGATAGCCTGCTATAGGTTTGGATCGATGACCGGTCACAATGGAGGAACCTGAGTAGAGTAGGTGTAGGATTACCATGCCTATAATTAACAAAAATATACCTATGACACTCATGGTTTAGGGTTAACTAGCTAGAAACAATCTTTATTTCTTTGCTTGTTCTCACCGCCTCAAGACTTTGGTCCACTGGAGGCGATATCCACTCCAAGTGGGAGCCCACCTGGGATGTGAACCAACCAAAAGAAGAGCCAAATGACTGCTCCCCACCAGGCGGTCTCTTGTCTGGCATCTACATTACAAAGAGCAATATGAGATTTAGCTTTCCCCCCTACTAGCTTATCTATAAATGCGTACACAAGTATATTAGCACAAAAACACGTAAATACATATACATGCTAGTAGAGACTGGTAGTGCCAAAGGTCAAGTGCACCTCTTTAGATATCATCACAGTCAACCATGGTAAAACCAAAGGTACATTGCGGCAATCCATGCATGAGTGGATCAATCACCGCAACGCCACAATTAAAAAATGACTATACCCAAGAGGAAGGGTCCTTCTTTATTGTGCTTCTTGCGCAGTATCTCTTCATAACAGCTCCTTATTCGAGGGATTACTTTGCACATTGCATGCATGCCTCCATTCTGAGGTATGGTATTGTTAAAAGCTGTACAAACTAATGCCCATTCGGTGGGAAAAAAGAGAGGAAGAGCGAGAGAAAGATAGAGAAGCTAAGGAGAAGAGAGTAGAAAGTAATTTCAGAAGGTTCATCGACTTCACGTAAATAAGGTCTTTTTCATAGCACTCTATAGCAATAGAAGCATACCTACACTGCGCACACCACAAAATGATTGCTTCACCTACAACCATTTCCCTTTATCTTCCTATTTCTTTATCTATCTATCTCTATCTCTTCCTCTACCTCTCTCTCTCTCTCTCTCTCTCTTTCTCTACCTCTCTCCCTATCTCTATCTCCATCTCTCTATCCCCCCCCCCCCCCCCCCCCCCCTCTCTCTCTCTCTCTCTCTCTCTCTCTCTTTCTCTATCTCTATCTCTCTCCCTCCCCCCCCCCCCTCTCTCTCTCTCTCTCTCTCTTTTTCTCTATCTCTATCTCTCTCGTAACCCTAGCGAGACAGGTGCCTAACTCCTCTGTTGTCCTCCCTAGCCCCCCCTTGGGCGAGGGGGCTGCCCTTGGGGAGGCGTTAGGCCTCAGCCTAGCCCCCCCTCAACTCAACCAATCTCGCTGCACAGTGGCTTCTCAGCTCTCTCAACTGCATCAACTGCCCAACCGACTGTGGCTTCTCTGCTCTATCAATTGCATCGACTGCATAGCCGACTTCTCAGCTCCATCAACTGCTTCGACTAGACAGCCCAAGTGTGCATTGACTTCATCGACTGCACAACCTGGGTCGGCTCCATCTACTGCACAACACGCGGCTCGGCTCCATTAATTGCAAATTGTGACTCGATTCCATTCGATTGCGCAGCCTGGCTTCATCGAATCTCTGTGCACTGCCCACTTGCTTAATACTCGGCCCGACTGTACTCGGCTTCATCTAATCTCTCCCCGACCTCGAGCACACCCGCTAGGGAAATCAAGTAGATTTGAACCTAAACAAAGGGTTGTCTCACCCCTTGCTCGGCCCCCACAGAGTTTCGGTCTCTGCCCTGCAAGCTAACGAGCCACACCAACACAACAGATAAGTTATTTTCTGGTCCAACAGTGTGTCCGACAGAGAGGGGTTTTCTTGGGGTTACTTCAACCTAAGGTTCAAGACAGGTTTTGCCTTTACCAAAAGGTCGGCCCTGTTTTTGTGAAGGGATTTGCCCTATTTCAAGAAGGGTTTTGCCATGTGACATTAGAAGGTCGGCCTTTCCGACGTAAGCAGCGCAGCATTCATGACTACCCAGGCCTCGTCCAGAGGTAAGCTCAGTTTTGCCGGAGTCGTGGCAACACCTCCGAATGCAGACAACATCACTCGCCTTCAAATCGAAGTCGAAAGCCTCCGTAAGGAGGATGATGAGCTAAAACAATGCCTTTCAGCTTTCGAAGCCTGGCTTGCCACAATAGAGAACCGCAAGGAGGAGGAGTTGAAGCAGATGGAAATCAAATTCAAAAAGGCCAATAAGAAGTAGAAACAACCGTCACAAAGGAGGTCAAAACTCAAGTGCAAGAGGTAATCTCTTGCAGGGTCGAAGATCGGGTGACATCCACGCTGCGTGAACAGCAACGGCAGGAGAATATTGCCCTCAATGTTCGCATTGGTGGGCTCCCAAGCGATTGGAGAGGGGAGGGGAACCTCAAGTTTCACGAGTCTTTTGCTCGCATCCAATCCACAATCCCCATGGTATAATGTGATCCAGCAACAATCACTTCTCTTGCACACGAGCCTCGCACCAATCATGCAATCTACACTTTCAAAACCAAGGTGGACTGAATCAAATTTCTTGAGCAATCAAGACTTCTCAAGGACACCAAAATGTGGTTTGCAGAAGACCTTACACCCGCTCAACTCAGGCAAAAGACGACAAAACTACAAAAGATGCGAGAAGCGCGTACAACAAGAAAATGGGCAGTCTACCGAGGAGATAAAGCCATTATTCAAGAGTTTTTAACTCCCAAACCGGCTCCCTCCTCACCCCCTTCTACATAGATTTTGGTCATTTTGTTCATCTTATCTGATCTTTTTTGGACCCTCAGTCCTTAACTGAGATGTATTCCACAATCCCCCTACATTTGTAATGTTTTTCCTTTGGTCCCATAGGTCATATCTGACCTCCGTGGACGATAATACAATCTATCTATCTATCTATCTCTCTCTCTCTCTCTCTCTCTCTCTCTCTTTGTCTCTTTCTCTTTCTCTATCTCTCTCCCTCTTTTCCCACTCTCTCTATCTCTCTCTGTACTTGTACAATTCTTTCGTAGAGAGAGGTACCATAAGTCACATCTTGACCCACTTACCTTGAAGCTCGAATCTGGCTCATAGCCATATGTACTACTCAAGTGAGTTGTCGAATGTATCATATACACCATGTGATGTAAAAAATTGCAAAAATCTTGACAAGTTTTTCCAAGTTTGTATGCTAAAATCATACTCCAAACTATGGGAACCGCGATGCCAAATGCGGAAAGGGAAGCCTTGCTTCACATACATACTCATGGAGTTATGATGCTCATCGTTAACAGATACTCTTGCCAGTTTACAATGGCATATCAAACAAAAGTCAACCTTGTCTAGCATTTGCAAATAATTTTCCTTGTCGAATTATACAACGTATTGAAAAACAAACAAAATACTTGCAAGGTATGTACCTTGTACCTCCTTGGCTTGATTACTATTGTCCTTGACAATATAGTTTTGTCTTGATCAATGAAAGGTTCGACAAAACTTACCTGGAACCATGTCCTAGAAAAATAATGCAAATCCAAAACACGAAAAATAGAGAACTACTATCAGCTTCTCAATGTGTAGCCAGTGGTCAGCCATGACAAGTAAATTTGCCCCCTTCATCAAGCAAAGGTAGTCAAGAAGAAATGAGCATGAAAAGTCACGGGCTGTGCCTTAACTTGCCTTTCGACAATTGGATGACTACTGCATTGAGTTTGGAAAACTTGCCTAGGATTTGTGCTCTAGAAAATCCAAAACTTTGAGCTAGAGAGAATTTTTTTTGTTGTTTTGTAAATAAAAACAACTAGTCGTCCATGCCGAGTATCTTTGCCTTACATGCCACAAGCCTTGCTTGTATCTTCATGCAACATGTCTTGCCCAAACACCATGATTTTTGTCCTTGACAAACATCCCTTGGAACAAGCTCCTCTTCCACCCTAAGTCATGGTCTCAAAGCTTGCTTTTACTAATACAAAAGTTTTTGCAAAAGTTAAATGAATGAAAAACATCAATCTCTAGTTCATTGTACTTATCGGCCATAGAAGACTTCTATATCAAAAAACTCCATCAGATATGAAGTGATTGTCTTGGAGGTCATGGCATCACACCGTTAGTGATGGCGGATAACCAAAAGCCATGCTTCCCTTGAATCCATCGTTATTTTGAAGCCAATAGATCGATAACCTTTTGCATGTCAATGGTTCTCGGAAACACCTTCCATGCCTTGTATGAATCTTGTGGGAGTTTGGTACCCATCCCAACTTTGTCAAAATTTCTCTGACTCTGGAAAATTGTGAGAATGATCTCGCACTTTAGAGCTCCACCTTAGAATCTCCTTCTAGGCATCTTTTTTATCTTCTTTTTCTTCTAAATCATGTAATTTTGCCTCTATAGATGTGCTTGGCAGCTCTACAATTGGAAGATCCATGCCCATCTGCTCTTACCCTGCTGTCTGATGAGGTTGGTTGGGCCCTTATGGAAATCATGGATAAATCCCCTAGTTGCAAAGCTATGGTTTGTGTGGCATTTTGAGCAGCCAGTTCTTCTTTTTATTTTTCTAGTTGTTTCTATATCATTACAATTTCATCCTCTTTTTGCTTTTGAATGGCCTTATGCCCAGTTGTTATGATTTACCTGTCATAATGTTCTTGAGCTAGGGGCACCTTGAGATCCTCCAACTCTTGTATCATTGAGGCTGGCGTTGCTGAAGTAGAATCAAGGGTTGGGGTGTCTTGCATTGCTAGGATTTGTGTAAATGTTTTGCTAACAACACCATAGGATTCCCCTAGTTTCACATTCTTTTGCCTTTCTTTTTTGAGTTCTTATTCTATGCATTATTGCTTGACCTGCAAACTTGTGTTAGCCTCATTAAAGGCTTGAGCTTCGTGGTAGAAATGAGCAACATTTTCCTACTCCCTTTGTAGATCACCTTGAAGCTTTTGTTGGATACCTTGTAAATCTTCAATATTAAATCTCAAATCCTCTCATTCATCGTCTGCTTCAGCTCCGAGGTTTCTCTTTTCTTTCTCTTTCTTCTTGCGGAGCTCCTTCCTTTGGGCTTGAGCATCCTCCATAGATCTTGGAGGTTGCATAATTGGTATTGTGCTTGTATGCTTAGCCAATCTTCTCCTTATATGTACTCGATGGAGTTTATATTGTTCCTCTTCTTCCTCATCCTCATCATTGTTATATGAAGGCTGATTCCGAAGAAGTATCCATGTTTTTTTTCCTTTATGTCCCCGCTAAGGTGTATATCTGATTTTGTTTCTTCACTGTCAGATATGTATCTGCTTGAGCTCTCGGGGGGTCCACCTCTATGTATGTAAGTATACCATGAGAGTTCAACAGAAGGGGTTTTTAAATTCAAAATTTTTGGGTAAATTTACATAAATATATTTAAATAAGGGGTTTTTTAATTGCACTTTGGAAAAAAACCCGTAAGTTCATAAAGAAAGAGGGGTTGTTTTATTAGTTCAAGATTCACAGATAAGGGGTTTTTAAAATACCCTTTGAACGTACGTTGTATAGATGGTTTACATATAGTGAACCCCCCAAGCTTGAGCTCTACCCAATTGGTTTATTCTTTGTAGGTTGTACTAGAGAGGGTCCCACCAATGGTTTAATTGCACATTTGGATTTATGGATAAACTCCAATTCCGTCTCTACGAGTGGTAGAGAGGCAATTGGAGGTCTCTACAGGTGGTAGATCATTGATTACACCATTCATGTAAGTCTTGTTCTTGTGCTTTAGATTTGCCTCTACAAGATTTCTAGAATACATATTCCTAGATCAGACGTTATGGCCATTTTCTCTAATAGTCCTACTGCCATCACCACTGCAATGTGGAGATTTTGTTCAAAATATCTTAATGGTTTTTGGAACTTCAGGTGTTGGGCGATGATTTAGTCTCCAAGTACACTAGGTCTCTATAATTGAATTTGTATCCTTACTAATTCACAGAAGCTTTGTCATTATCAGCAACCTTTGTCTTTAGGAGAAAAATATGGTTTATTGGAGGCAACTGTAGTGCTTGATTGAACATATTTGAAGTGATTTGGACCTTGAATTTGGCTCCATCTTTGTCAGTCAGAATTGACTCCCCATTGTATTGGATTGGAGACATCATCTCATGGGCCCACTGGATGTCCATTCCCCATGGCTGTAGTCAAAAAAAGGTGTCCATTTGGAGGCATATTGATCCCTTAATCACTTCTTGCTATTGCTGTAGATTCTAAAGCTCCTTTGGACATATGGTCATTTTTACTTTGGTGCCATCGGCCGCTTCAAATCTTTCAAGAAAGATATTTCATGGGAATCGTGCCAACTCCTCATCTGATACATGTGTCTTCTCATTTGATGCAACCTCTATGACCTATTAGGGTGGGATTTGTGCCAACTTCTCATCTGATATGTGTGTCTTATCATTTGATGTAGCCTCTATGACCTAGGGTGGGGCTTCCCACTGCTTCTTGGGTCATATGTGCGGCATTTTATGATAAAAAATTCCAAAACTTAGCCAACAAGTTGTCGAAAAAAGTAAAAAAAAAAAGCAAATTTTGACCATAAACTGAAAAATGAGTATAACTTGACCAAAAAAAGTCCAATTTGGTCCAAAATTCACGAGTGCATCTAGGCTAGCTACATGCACTAGGGCAAGCTACTACAAGTTAAATCAAGCTCACGGGGTCATGGATCTCAATCCATGTTTAACAACATTTTGGAGTTCTAGTGATACCATTTGATTGAGCATGAGTTGGGGATGCTATGGTTTACTTCTTTTCGGACTTGGATCACTAATTGGGATTTTATGCCAAATTTTTGAATTTTTTCTCAAACTTAGAGATTTTTGGCATTTTGGTAAGGATTTTGAAATCCAAAATGACTTGAAACTCTAGGGTTAGGTTATCCTTGATGTTTGGGATTAAGTGATGTGGTTTGTGCTTGGTCAACCTTTAAGGGTCATGGATCGTGTTCCATGTTGGGTAGCATTTTGGGATGAAACTGTGGGTTCTTGTTCCTATAGTCTATCCTAGCACACTGGTGAAATTCTTTTCAAATTTAGACAATATTGTCTCTTGTTTCTCCAATTTTCCAAGTTATGGTCTGACTTTTCCATAAGTGTTTTTGGATGGCACTTTAGATCCCTAACTGTGATCAATCTCCCTAACATTTGGCTTTGTTGATGATTTGAAGTTGAAGATGTATCCCAATCCCAACTACCTACTGAGTTGTATCTAAATTGAAGCTTGTTTGTTCACTTTGGGCTCTTTGAAAAGTTGTGTAACCATATACATGTGGTAGTGATGTGTGTGAGCACACTTAGGACTTCCAAGGCATTTTTTCCCTGATTAGGAGGTTTTTTTCCCGTGCATTGTATATACGTTGTTGGACAACAAGAAAACTGGAACACATATATAGCGATGTCACCCAAGAGCATTGAAAGAGCACTACAATAACACCAAAATATTTGGGGAACCCCTTTGAAACACCACAAATCCAACAAGAGTAGTCCCCTTGGGAATTCATTGGTCATTGCCCACCCAAGAGACTATGTCACAAAGAAGGAAGAAACCTGTTTAGGCATGGGATTACGAACGTCGCCTACCAATGCTCTTGAAAATAAATATTTCCCCTTAATCTAAAACCACTTTAAAACTTCCCCTTCAAAGAATACATCACCCACAAGACGTATGGGTTTCCACAATTCAACCTACATAGTTTTGCCCCAAAGCTGCCATACATTGTAGGCTGCAGAGAACAAACCATGACTCCAAAACCCCAACTTCAAAAGACATGATTTCAAGCTTCAAAACATATCGGAAAAATTTGTAATAAAATTTTTGAAATCCTTCAAATCAAACCCATGCACAACTATGTGAAAAATCAACGTGAACAGGATGTTGTAATAGGAAGACTAGGTGTAGAGAGAGGTAGTCAAGGACAAAAAACAGAACAGAGAGAGCATGAGGGAGTCCCAACGACCAAAAACCATAAAAAAAACTCATATTTTTTTGAACTTTTTTCACTTTGTCCATGTATTTAAGTTATGTACAATTCTCCTTTGAAAAAATAGAAGAACGGGCACTGAAAGTAACCCAACAGCTGTCACTAGACTAGCGACTTGCAGTACATGTATATGTGTTTGCCAAATCAAGATAAAAAGGTCATGAAAAAGCATCCCACACACTACTTGAACTCTGACATGATGTGGATATGTACAAATTTACATAGAATGGGTTGTCAAAAACTGCTCAATATAATCGCCCACTTCAAATGCATGTAACTCATGATGTATGAGTCCGATTCACAAGCTATAAAGCACGGTTAAAAAACTCATTGAAAACCATATTTTAGGGACTCAACCAACCCAAAAGTCCAATACACAAGCCCAAAAAAACCAAGTTTTATTACATGAGTTTTTACATGATCACTCCCGAGACTGGAAGCACTATGTACACATATATACATGAGGTTAGTTAGCAAGCTTTTTGGCATGATCTACTGGCTTTATGCTCATCCAAAAAGCCTTACAATGTCCATCCTTCTAGCGATATATATATTTCCATTGTACACTAGGAAATACACTCTCTATTGTGTTCCTTGAGCTTCCTTTGTCTTCTCCAAGATGTGTGTTTTTTCTTGCAGCCCAGCATGTTGCGTCTTCCCGAGCTTAGTCACCAGCAACTCCAACACATGCTGTCTCACTTTCTCCAATTTTTTTAAGTTTTTGTGAGTGTTCAAATGTCGATAGATATTTTGGGATAGCCCATAGAGATATGTATGCTCAAATTTTTTATTCGGACTCATTTCGGTCCGCGTTTCCACTACATGCAGTATTGCACATGTTATTTTGTCATTTTGTGAAGATTTTTTTTCAATGTCGTTTTTTTCATAATAGGTCTCTTATAATCTTCTTTGGTTTGTGCTATATAGAACATGTTTTTCTCGCTTCATTTATCCTTTTTTTTGGGAATTTTTCATATCAGGTGAAGCATTCACCATGGCTTACAATAACACAAATGTGCTCAAAATGTTTACTACGGAGGATGGATTGGATGGGGACAATTACCCTATGTGGGCTTACATGATGCAACATGTCCTTGTGTAAAAGAGTGTTTGCAACATTGTGCAGGGGATTGATGTATGTCCTGATTCTGAGAATGTAGGCGATGTTGAGGATGTTGCAGGTTTTGGTGGCAAGATTGCTGATGCAAAAGCTGTTTTTCCTAGGGCTAACCAAGATCATTGGGATGTAAAAGATGAACAAGCTCATGCATTGATTGCGTTGTCTATGAAGTGCACTATTACTCCTCACATTCATTCAGGGAGATTTTCAAAACAGGCTATGGGGGCTCATGGACAGTTGGGGGAGAAGGAGGCGCCATTTTGAGTTCCCACTGCTTGCCCAGGTGCCTGGCCCATTTTTTGGTCCCATGGACAGTAGCTCCCACCCCTTCCCTTGGCCCAAAAGTCACCAAATGAGGCCAAAATTGGACTAATTAAATAAAGCCTTTCAAGAGAGCCTTGTCAGTTGAGGAGAGAGAAGAAATATATTGGAATAAAATATCCAAAGAGGCCCCATTTTATAGGTGCAACACTTGCAAAATTTCGAGAGAGCTCATTTTTTTAGCAAGAGAGAATACACCCCCAACTTCGAGTGGCCATAACTCTCTCATCTTTTATCTGCTTTTAGCCTATGGATACTCTACAGATATCTACTCAAGATGAGCTACATATTTAATGCCTTGGTTTCTCCTAATTACAAGTGTGCTTCATGCTAGAAGGGTTCTTCATGAAACTTTACAGGTGCATAAAATAGGCGATTTCGGTGGTGCAATAGTCTTTCTTTCTGACGGTGTGACTCGTGCAAGGCTATAGAGGCACTCGTTTTCCTTGTTGTTTGCACTCTAACAATGCCTCTTATATTACTGACCATATATTTCTCAGTTGGTGGGAGCTTTTGTGTTTTTTTTGTGAGAACTAGGTAGTTTAACACTGTCGATCTTTTACTTTTCCATGAATAGAAGCTATCCCAGGATGGCTGTTGAGCCAGCAGAGGATCACACCCACATTTTTGCTCACACCCATCATTTTGTAACCATTGATTGTAATAAATGTCTTTCCGACATTAATTTTGATTTGAGCCATTCATTAAGTAACGGGACTCAATTGAGTTTCCAGCTTGTAATCCCGAAGTAATTTCACCTGTTAATGTAAATAATTAGAGATGTTCTCACCTCCAAGGCTGAGGTATATAAGCCAAAGTTTTGTAACCTAAGAGGATTGAATTATTAATCAAAGTGAGTTTTTGAGCGCCGTGACTGTGTCTGAGAGAGAGAGAGAGAGAGAGAGAGAGAGAGAGAGAGAGAGAGAGAGAGAGAGAGAGAGAGAGAGAGAGAGAGAGAGAGAGAGAGAGAGTCTTATCTCCTTGCTACGCGAGCTACGGGACCGCCATTGGAGAAGCGACACCACCATTGTGTTAGCAACGGTGAGAGCTACGCACAGATACCAAGAGTGCGCGCTATCGGCTTCTACGTGTGGTAAGTTCCTACGAGCTTCGGTGTGAGTTTTCTTCCAACTCGTGTGTCAGAATAGAGCGTGCAGCATATCTATAGAACCACAACGAGTAGAGCTACACATTAGTACCATCGGGGTCAAGTTTCGGTCACCTGTATTTTTCGGCCTGTCTTCATACACGTTTACCGCACGGAGTGATTATAGGTTGATTTTACAGTTCAAATCTTTAGGGTGTTGTTCTTACCTAGTGCATAGACTTCCCCTTGAGTTTGAGATCGATTCAATGATTCTAGATCCTGTTTCGTATAGCATTCGTTCGTAGTACGGATTTCAGTCACTTGCGTGTTTTAGAACTTAGATTTGATTTCCTTAGTAGTGATTGTCATTAGAAGGTCGAGTAGGTGATTTGACACCCACCTAGTTGTTTCCATGCGCCTGCGGGTCAAGCTCCGTCCTCGTCTGACAAATTCTGTTGTTGGTTGAGTTCTCGCTATTTAGCTTCCGCTAGCGGCGTAACTGCCTTAACATTTGGCGCCGCTGCCGGGGACGAGAGCCCTAAGTAGGTGACCTTAGACTAATCCTACGAGGTGAGTCGTATAAACTACTTTGTATACTTTAGTTAGAAAAGATCTAGGAGTGGTGGACTCCGAAGGTCTCGAGAGATACTAGGAAGTGGGGTATTCCTGGGTCTTCCGTGTTGACAGTATTTTTAGTTTAGCTTAGATTAGATTGTTTTTGATGGTGTTTAAGTGGTTGTTGACATAAAAAGCATTTGCTACTCCTTGTGTGGTAGTAAATCTCTTTATATTTTCAATTGCAAAAAATCCATTTTATGATTAGAAGTAGCTTAGGTAGGGCCTGATTTGATCCTGATCTAGAGCTATCAATTGGTGTTCTATTTGCTTGATGTGTTTGATTTCATGTTAGATCACTGAAAAAAAGTCTCTTTGGTAGTGAAATATGCAATAAACAAAGTTCAGAAAAATTTTCTGTGTAACTGATTGTTGCTGAGCACTTAAAAGAGCTATTGGAAGAGTTCTGTGCTGAAAAACTGGAAATCTGCAACTTTAGACATCATACGCGTATGATGTCTTAGGACCTAAACAGAGACTAAAATTGAAAATTTGACATTGCCAGAGTGTTTAGAAGGGGGGTTTTACCCTAAGATCAACTTAAAACAAGAGCATTAACACTCAAAGAAACCCAAAAAGACAAGTCGGAGTCCAAGAAACGCAAAGAATAGGAAATTTTGGATTCAAATCTTGTTTTTACATTCAAACCTGACAAAAACACTTGAAACTCAATTATAAACATTGGAGAAGGCTTAAAACCAAAAATAGTCAAAATCTGTGAAAAAAGACATCATACGCGTATAATGTCTTTTGGCACTTCCACTACCTATTTTTGAAATCTGACCTGACAAGATTGTTACAAACACTGTACAAAGCATAAATATCAAGTTTGGACCCAAATTGATGAAAAAGACATCATACGCGTATGATGTCTTTGACCTAATTTTGGACATATTTTGATACTTTGCTAACACAGATCCATTGTAATAGCTTTCTAGAGGTTATATTTCAAGTTTCATCCCATTTGGATAACAATTGACCCAGAAACAAGTTAGAAGCGGAAAATTGCCAAGAAAAGCCTAAATTAGCCATAACTTGCTCAAACAGAGTTCAAACTGAATTTTGTGAGTGAACAGAGCATAAAGGGGCCACTGAGAGTGAGCATAACCAAAATAGTCAAAATCTGTGAAAAAAGACATCATACGCGTATAATGTCTTTTTCAGCATAACAATAACAAAATTCTCACTTGATGAAACAGAAGTTGTCCAACTGACAAGATTGAACAATTGACCAAGTATCAGTCAGTTTGGATCAATTCTGACCACAAAAACCTGGGAAAACAAATTGCCGAGACGGAAAAGTTAAAGTCCTTTAGGGGAATTGATGAATTTGAGATCGGGCAGGAATCTACGGAATAATCAACCAAAACAAGGGGAACCAGCAAGTGTCATATCAACCGAGGGGAGTGTAAACCAAAGTTGGGTGCAACCATTAGAGCCGATCTTTGAAGGAAGTGTCTCTGATACTTCTTCGGAGAGGTCTTACGAGATTTTCACCGAAAACTTGGAACACTTGAACCTGAACAACAGAGGAAATATGGCAGCAGGATCATCAAACCCTTCCGCCACAATGAAGCTATTGTTCATAAAATACCAGTATGACAATGAGCAAGGTGCCAAGATCTACAAAGATGGAATGGACCGCTATTGTGTAAAGATAGAAGATAGACCTAGTGAGTTCAAGGACTTAGTGCCTGTGAGCTATAGCGGAGATAGATATCTAGATGACGAGGGTACCATGTACTTGGTAGTCCTAAACCCTAACATTGTGGACAAGTGGGGATTGATGGGCACCAAAGCCAAAATAGATGAAGAACTCGAGGAGAAAGCACCAATAATGAACTTCCCTAATGCGAGGTTAAGAAGAGAGAATGAAACTACAAGGATCAACACTGATAACATCTATGTGGGGCTATACAAATATAATAATGGGGAGCAAGATCTCTATTATAGATGTGAAGAACCCTACACCGGAGAGTTGACAGACCAAAAAAGACTTTATGTCTTTACCTACACAGAGGGATCGGAAGTGAAAATTGCCGCTTACGATAAGTATGGCAGGCAATACTCAACAATGGGCAAGAAAGAATTAGAAGGATATACATACTTTGGGGGACCACTACATCAGTATTATGTTACTTCTAGCTCACATAGACCAGCACCAACAAATGGAGTGCAAAACTCAATGACAACGGAGGACAAAGAACTCAGGTTGCTGACTCTTTCAGTCAACCTTGGGACTCGAAGCTCGGACCAATGGGATCATTACATTCCAGAGAGTCAATGGAGACGAATCGAGGTAGTGCAGTTCCAATCCCCACCTATACCACTCCAGGTCCAAGGTTTGAAGCGGAACCATCACATTTACCTCCTAGTAGTAGATTCAGGGCAGGGGAACCGACAAGGGTAACCCATGAAGTCCATGATGCTAGAGAAAGCTTTAGCCGAGACACAGGAGCAATGAGATTGGTAGCAGATCATAGACGTATGAGACCATCTCAAGTAGCCAAGTGTATGCCAAAGAAGTATGGTGGTTCAGGAGATCCGTATGCACATGTGTCACTCTTTAAGCAAGTCTTAAGAGCTGAGCAGATAACAAATTTCCATACACAATACGAGGGATTTGGTCTTACTCTAGAAGGTACTGCATTGACATGGTTTCAACCAATGAACATAGGGGGATTCCATGACATTGACCATTTGCTAAGAGAGTTTGCTGAGGAATTCTCAAAACGAGGGATTAAGCACAATACGGTCTCACAAATATATGCTTTTAAACAGAGAGAACACGAAAAAGTGAAGGAAGCTTCACTTCGCTTCAAACAATACATTGAGAGATGTCCAGTACGTGAACGACCACAAGATGACAGACTATCTGTTCTCTTTATTGAGGGACTGAGAAACGACACTCTCAAGAAGGACTTGCACTTGAAAGCTTGTACAAGTTTCGAGCAAGTAACGAGAGAGGCATTGTACTTAGTGGATAACTGTACGGTTTATGGAGAGGTGTCAGCGGATACAGATTTTGCATCCAGTAGCTCCTCCTCCGTAGCGAGCGAGACTACCACTAAAAAGAATGTTCAAACAACAACCATGCCAAATGTAGAGCAAATGATAGAAGATGCTCTAAAAAGGATGGCACCATACCAAAAACCATTGCCAAAAACACTGAAATGGTGTGCTATTGAACAAAAATGGACAAATCATCCAACAGAGGAGTGTTATTACAACAAAGGGTATGTAAGGGAGCGCCAGTATGCACCTCCTGCTCAATTAGCACCACCTCAGATACATCCAGTACCTTGATACCCAACGGGAAATGTACCAGGACCTATGGGGATAGAAAGACCGCAACCGGTATTGGGACAACAACCACCTTTACCAAGAGCAAGACCAGTGGGCATTAGATATGCACCAACCTTAGAGAATCAGGAAGAACAAGCCTTAGTGCCTGTTCAAGCCTATTATGAAGAATCGGGTGCACACATGTCTCCGACAGTTTATTACCCACCAGAAGAACCAAAACAACCAGAACCATGGGGCATGATGGGGAATGTTGGAATACCCACAGTTACAAGTGCTTCTGATGAAGAGAGATACAATTTGGACGCAAGAACCTTGATGTTCATAGCTCATGGAGGGTTAACAGGACAAAGACCATCCTATCCACAAAGGACGAATCAAGCGGGACCAAGACCAGCACTAGGACCCTGTTACAAGTGTGGAGGTGACCATCTGATGAATGTTTGCCCACATACGGAAATCATTAGAATTAACGCTTATTGCACTGAGTGTGGGGTTACTCACTTCATTGAGGATTGTTCAAAGAATCCAAACAAAGTGCAAAAGACGACATTGAATATGCTAGAAACTATTCCTACCAGCAGTGGGTCTGAAAATGAAACTCTGATACCAACGCAAGTTGTTACTAGAGCTCAAGCTAAGAAAACCACTAGAGAACCTGAGAATGGAAAGTTAGCGACTGAAGTGGTTAGTCAAGGACCGCGGAGTCAGAAAAACACATGGAAAGCTAGAAAAGCACGCATGAAGTTGAGAAAAGAACGTGAAGACGCTATTCTAGCTGAGGAACTAAAGCAAACTAAAGCTAGATTAGAAAAACTTGAGAGTCAAAACGGGAAACGAGAGATGAGCCCGGAAAGAACGAAACAAAAGAGTATCAAAGAAACAACGAGCTTAAGCTCAGGGGGATCAGTGCTAGTCGACAAAGTACACGAACCATTGGACGCACTGATGAGAGCTTACGAAGCTAGGTTAAAGAACAACCAAACACAAGAACAGAGGTGGATGACATACCCAAACGCGGAATTGGAAAAGCAGAGACTTGAAATGTGCCAGAGAATGATCGAGACTGCACAAGCCTTATTAGAACCACCAAAAGAAACAATGAATTGTGGAAAGGAAAACCCAATTCAGCAAGAGACTATCGTTTCACGGGTAGCTGAAAAGACTCCCAGTGCACAAAAGCCTGAAAATACACAAAAGGATGACCGCATAGTATTGAACACAACCGATCAGGAGATAGAGAGTTTTCATCCAGTCATACAGAGGATTTACGGAAAAGATGAGGATTACAATGAATTTTGGAAACAAGTGAGAGAGGCAAACTTTGCAAACGAGCTAAGTTGCCAAGCTAATCAGACAAATTGGGAAAAGGACATCAGGAATCCTCCCATAGTGGAATTTGAGGCAGGATCTCAAGTGGACTTGGATCTGCAATCTTACTGGGGAGATGGGGGCTCTGTTAGAACAATGGAGAGCAAACCTCATTCACTGAAAACCTTACCTTCATACTTAGGAGAGTATGAAGCAAAATCCGAGATTAGAGCACTTCCCTCACGAAAAATCTCATCAGAAAAAGTCATGGACTCGCAAGGATTGATAGAGATTTTGTCAACACCAGTGACATGCACTATCACTCTAGCTGAGCTTTTGAGGCTAAGACCACATATGTGGACCACTGTAGGAAAATGCTTGGAGAAATTCGGGATAAAAGATCCAACATCGAGATTGCAAGAGAGCATTGAGGAGCTGAGCAAGCCACAAAAGAACGCTAAGCCTGTACCCTTAAACAAGGTCGGAGAGTATTGCGAAGGTGAAGAGGGGAATACAACCTTACCAGTTGAATTCCAAGGAGTGAACACAATGGCAATACTAGACAGCGGAGCTGGGGTAGCCATTGCTACAAAAGAAATCTGGAAAAAATGGGGGAAACCAGCAATAAGGAAGACTAGGTTGAAACTCCAATTAGCAGATGGACACATGGAGAAACCTATGGGGTTATTAGAGAAAGTTGTAGTGACTTCTTGCGGCATTGAATACGAACATACTTTTGCTATTGTCGATTTTGGCAAGGAGAATAACTATGATATCATACTGGGAAGACCATTCATGAGACAATTGAAAATGGTCCAAGATTGGGGCTACGATCACATATACTTGAGAAATATGGAAACCACTACACGTGTGAACCTGAAAGACCATAGCTACAAAGATGTGAACGAACACCGGTAGAGGAGTTTGATTCAGCTACTTTGGCGGGATCCGAATTTCCAGCTTGGTTAGGTAAACCCAAGGAGTTATGGATGTGTGGAGCTTCGAAATGTGGAAGTCTGAAACGAGAAGAATGTGTTTTAGAAAGGGCTATCGAAGACGAAACTTATGTAGGAGAACCCTTTCCAGAGGACACGTTTGAACCATTAGAATGGACACACATTCTAGCAACCCTAGATGTTTGTGCAATTCCGGATGGTCCCACAACGAAATTTTGCGACAAGGACGGGTACGACGTGGTTCCGTATTTCATGTTGAGAACTGTACTCGAAAAAGAAACTGAAAAGAACGATACACTGGAAAAGGAAGATGAAGAAGAGGTGTTTCACGACATTCCCAATCATCCAGAGTGGGGAAATGAAGCAGACAACGAGTCAACGGACAATTCAAGCGGAAACGAAGAAACTATAACGGATGTCCGATTTTATGATTTTCCGAACCAAACTAAACAACGCCAGAAACACTATAGAGCAAAGAAAAAAACAAAAGGGGTTAGAACCAATCCGATGCCTAGAATAAGAGGAAAAAATCAATTCCTAATGCTAGTAAAGGCGAAGATTGTGTTAAGGATAAGATTTCTGGAAGAATGAGAGGCAATGATCAAAAGAGCTTACGAAAAGACAAAAGAGGCTCAAGAAATCAAGTTCAAAATAATGGAACGAAAACTGAAACAGAAAAATCAGAAAAGAACAAGCGCAACAGAGAACACACGGAGTCCAAGTTAGAACGTAGAAACAAGTACAGAGAGCTCAAGAAAACTCTGAAAGAAGTTTGGACGACAGAAATTGAGAGTGGAGAGGACGAAAACGCCAAAATCAAGGAAAACATGGATGTTCCCTCTCACTATAGGAAATTCACAATAGAGGATAGGAAGGTGATATTAACCCCACCTATTCGAGAGAGGAAGGAGAACGAATCTTATGACGGACCGGAGGATGCAAAAAAAGTTGATTTAGCAGCTCCAGGTGAGACACCTAGACCGGTGTACATAGCCACAGATTTGTCTCCAAGCGAGGAAGAGAGACTTTTGAGTCTTCTCAGAGAGTATAGGGATGTGTTTGCATGGTCTTATAAGGACTTAAAGGGAGTTGACCCATCGATATGCCAACACTCAATCCCACTGAAACAAGACGCAAAGCCTAGCAGACAGAGACCATACACATATAATGATACTTTTGCTAAGCGAATCAA
This sequence comes from Adiantum capillus-veneris, assembly GCF_014529385.1. Classification (NCBI taxonomy): domain Eukaryota; kingdom Viridiplantae; phylum Streptophyta; class Polypodiopsida; order Polypodiales; family Pteridaceae; genus Adiantum; species Adiantum capillus-veneris. Next base: position 44,253 of record NW_028221798.1, read on the forward strand.
AGAAGAGATAGATAAGCTAATGGAAGCTGAATTCATATACGAGATTGAACACACGATTGGGTATCTCCGATTGTGGTAGTACCTAAGAAGAACGGAAAACTCCGAGTGTGTGTCAACTTAAAGAAAGTGAATGCTGCAACAATCAGGGACAATTATCCCCTGCCGATAACTGATCATGTTCTAGAGCGTGTATCAGGGAAAACAACATACTCCTTTCTTGATGGTTTTTCAGGATATAACCAGCTAGCCATAGCACTGGAAGATCAACATAAAACAGCTTTTGCAACGGAGTGGGGAATTTATGCTTATCGGGTTATGCCTTTTGGTCTAACCAATGCTCCCGCAACCTTCCAGAGGCTGATGACGCATGCTTTCAAAGAATACTTAAGGCTGTTTCTAGAAATATACATGGATGACTTATGTGTACATTCTCTACTGAGAGATGAGCATCTAGAACACCTAAGAAAAGTATTTGAGAAATGTAGGACATATCGCATTTGTCTCAATCCTGAGAAATGTGTGTTTATGGTCCGACAGGGCAGAATTCTGGGACATATTGTCTCACAAAACGGAATATCCACGGATTTAGAGAAGATAAAAGTTATAGTGGATATGCCTAGACCAACCAATGCGAAACAAGTACAGAGCTTTATGGGACATTGCGGATATTATAGACGATTCATTTACATGTACGCTATAATAGGCCAACCACTTTACAGGCTAATAGTGAACTTTGAATGGACAGAGGAGTGTGAGGAATCATTCAAGAAATTGAAAGAGGCACTCATTACTGCTCCAGTCTTGAAATCACCAGATTGGGAGAAGATATTCCATGTGCACATAGATGCTTCTGCATATGCAATAGGATGCATTCTGGCTCAGCCAGAAGAAGGAAACATGGATTTTCCTATCTGTTACGCCAGTCGACAGCTCAACCATGCAGAGAAGAATTACACCACAACAGAGCGAGAGGGATTAGGAATGATATATGCTGTGAAGAAATTTCGGCATTATCTTCTAGCCAACAAGTTTGTGTTTTTTACGGATCACCAAGCCTTGCTCTACCTAGTGAATAAACCATGCAATACCGGGAGAATAGTGAGATGGTTCATTATCTTACTGGAATTCGACTTCACGGTAGTAGTAAAGAAAGGAAAAACACATCTTAGAGCTGATCATCTTTCGCGATTGACGAATGGAGAAGACCCTATAGGAGTAGATGACGACATGCCAGACGCGTACTTGTTCAACATAGAAATGATACCTAAGTGGTCTCAAAATGTCGTTGACCTATTAACCTATGGAGGAGAGTTCGATAGAAGAGAATACAACCTGAAACATATTGCTATTCAGCAATCCAAGAATCTTCAATTGATTGCAGGAAGGTTGTATCAATTGGGAAATGATCATGTTTTACGACTATGCATCAATCCTGAGGAATATAATATATATCTGCGCGAAGCACATGTTCAGGAATGTGCATTTCATTGTTCAAGAAGGAACACATATAGGAATTTGTTACAATTGGGAGTCTATTGGCCAGGAATGAAAGAAAGCGTACATGAATATGTCACTGTATGTATTGTATGTTCATCAAAACCGCCAGCCGAGTATTCGACATTATATCAGATAATGATCGCTCCAGAATGGAGTCAGTATATTGTTGAATATCTCACAAATAGAACTTTCCCAGAAGGAACGTCAAAAGCTCGTCAGAAATCTGTAGAGACAGAAGCTAGAGATTACGCTTTAATAGGAGATCAACTCTATAAGAGAGGTAAAGACAACCAGCTTAGGATTTGCGCATCAGAGTCTGAGTATGTGATAATCCTAGAGCAAGCTCATGGAGGAGTAGGTGGAGGCCATTTCTCAGGTGATAAGACAGCAAAACTTGTCTTAGCCGCAGGAATATGGTGGCCAACATTACATATGGACGCTGAGGAATACGTTAAACGGTGTGATGACTATCAGCGGACCAAAGTACCACTTAAAAGAGATGATATGCCTCTTAGACCAATGATGGGAGCAAGGGATTTTGCAAAATGGGGGATTGATTATGTTGGACCCATTTCACCTCCTACATATAAGACTCATGCACAATACATCATTGTGGCTACAGACTATCTAACAAAGTGGGTCGAAGCAAAGGCAACTCAAAAAGCAGATGCCAGGACCACGGCACAATTTCTATATGAATACGTCTTTGTACGATATGGATTGCCAATAGAAATTGTGAGTGATCGAGGCACACATTTCATAAATGAAGTGATAGAGATCCTTCTAGATGAATTCATGGTAATCCATAGGAAATCAGCCCCGTATCATCCACAAGCAAACGGACAAGCTGAAGCAACAAACAAAACCATATGCACGGTCCTTACGAAGATTGTATCTAAGTCGAGAACTGACTGGGACCAGAAGTTGCATTCAACATTATGGGCATATAGGGTAGCATATAAAACATCCATAGGAACGACCCCATATAACATGGTTTTTGGGTTAAATGCTATCTTGCCAATAGAATTCTTGATTTCAACCTTAAGGGTGGCTAAGGATCTAGAATGGACAGGGCACGAGCTCTCTGATAGATTAGATGACCTGGAAAAGCTAGATGAGCTTCGCCTAAAAGCAGTAGCTTCCATCTACGCTCAAAAAAGGCGACAAAGGGAATTTTTTGATAAGCATGTGCGGACTAAAGAGTTTAAGGTTGGGGACTATGTCCTAGTTTACACTCTGAAACAGCATGCTAAAAAGCTTAAAAAGCGAGGGATGGGACCTCTGGTGATTAAAGATCTATCACCAAGTGGAGCCGTCAAGCTTGCTACATTAGACGGAGAGGAAATGCCCAATTGGATTAGTGGATGCAGAGTGAAAAAGTATCTTTTGCCGCTAACCCAAGACATGCTTCTCAAAATACATCAAGAAAAGTTGCGTGTCCAGAAAAAGAAAAAGATTGAGGAGGAAGCGCAAGCTGAGGCGAAGGAAAGAATGGAGAAAAGAAGACTACTGCGTTAGAAACAGCGCAATGAAGGAGCAATACGAATAAACGCAGTAGTATAACAGAAATGGGGAATGACAAAGAAGAACCCATCATTGAATGCAAAGTAGGAACCAACCAAATCAAAGCCAGAGCACTATTGGATTCAGGAGCTCAAGCTAACCTACTGTCACTCAGTTTGTATAGACAATTGACAAATGACACTAAACTACAAACTGCCAAGCAAGAGTTAAAAAGTTACTCTGAGAATTCAATCAAAACTGTCGGATGCACAGTTTTACATATACAGATTAACCAATATGTGTATCCTCATATGTTTTACGTGGTTGAAGACCAAGCTACACAACATCCATTATTGCTAGGACAACCATGGCAGAAGCAATACAATGCAATGATTGACTGGAGTTCTAAATCAGTGCTTATCAAATACGAAGGTGAAAGTCAATCAGTTAAGTTCACCAAAGGAGCAGAGCCAACTCCAAAGGAAGAATCCACGGACAAGGTCAAACAACAAACAGAGAAAAAGAAGAAGCAATGGCAACCAAAAGTTTCTACACAACTGGATTGCTCGTCGACGAGGAACTCTCAACATTGGATAAGGAAGACAAGCAATAATATAACAGCTCAACCTTGGGATAAAACGGAGTCAACATTGGTATGGAGACCAAAAAAGGCTGTGCCAGAAAACACAAACAGAGTCTTCAATACCAGACAACAGAGTGATTCCCGACAATCAAGGACAGTGAAACAGATCTGGATTCCAAAGAAGTTCATGACGGCACAAAGCTACAGCCAGCAAATTTGGATCCCAAAGATTTGTAAAAAGGAACTCCCTTCAATACAATCAACGGAAACTCCTAGGTATTTCAAGGCGAGGGAATCAACACACAGAACAAAGCAGGTTTGGATCGCAAAGAGTTTGTGGCAAGCACAAGCAAAGCGGAAGCAGATTTGGATTGTAAAAAAAGACAACAAGGTAACGAAGAATCCATCTACTGATTCAAATACCGAAGTGCCAAAACCAACCCAAAACCCGACCACCAATCCTTCAATCAAACAAAGAGCAGCTTTATTGGAAAGACTGTTGTATCATCGCTCTACAATTGCATTGGGAACTTATGACCAAAACAACTACAATGCTTCACCCACAGACACTTCATAGTCGTCCGGGAGGACTCAGACTCGGAGGGGGGGAGGTATACAGGAGCTACAAAGCAGCTACAAGCGGAAAAAACAAAGAAAAACAAAAATTATATTACAAGGGCAGTGTCTTACATGATTTTGCAATTTTTTATGGTTGATTGCGGATATTGATAATATTTATGCCCTTATATACCTTGTTTTGCAAAAAAGAAGAGATCAAATGATGAATTTGGGTCTCTAGATGTGTAAATATCACTAAATAAGAGTGTTTTTGGAGCTAAAAAGTGGAAAAAAGTGGTAATCCAAGTCCAAAAATCACAAAGAAGTGTATATTCATATACACAGGGTTACCAGCTATTTATCGTGTATGTTTGGAATTTTTTGGCTTCAATTTACTATTTTCCTTTATTTTTTATGATTTTCTTAATAAAAGTAAAAGAAAAATAAAAAAGCAGGTGAAATGAGATCGGAAAAAAGAAAAGAATAGACGGCGATGATCCTAGTGACAAGGGCAACCCATGGTAAAAATGGGTACAATTCTGAAAAAGTTGCGGAAAGCCCGAAATGACAGAATTTTGGCAAAGTGGACAAATTTCTCAGAAACAGGTCAAACGGAGTCCAAATTGAGAAATTTCAAATCCTAAAGTGCATTTCACGACGAGATAGGAGCACATGTCAAATTTGGTAACAAGTGATCCGGGAAGCCCGAAGTTAAGTATTTTTCACTTCACTATCAAGCTCATTTCCACTATTACCTTCTTGGAGAGAGCAAAGAGCACACAGGAGCATCCGACCTTCTACCGCCTTCTACGACTGCTACGAGAGCTCAGAGGACACCAGACATGAGAGGTAGACTCGTTGCCATAAGCTTTTGATGCTTATCGTTAACTTTTGTCGCGAAAACTCACCAAAACCAAGAAACAAGAGCAGATGGGGAATGGGGAAGAACGCTAGGTAGGGGCACAACTGCCTAACCAAGCCTTGCAAGAACTTAGAGGTGGGTTACCCTAACATAGAAGATGAGTTTCTAGCACTCAAAGCTCGAGAAAGAACAACTGGAAAAACCCTAGGTCAACAGAGCCTGCAAGAGGCAAACAGAAAAAAAAGTTGTCGGAACGACACAAAACTTCTCAGGAAGCTTAACAACATCGAGGGAAATGCAACCATGGAGTATCTCCGGGTTTGGATCACCAAAAGTAGGTCGGAACAACCGATTCGACTGCGGACACACAAAGCGTCATTTTGGCATAACGGCTAAAATTGACGACCAAATGACATGAAACTTCACGAGCAGTTTCAACTATACATGGATGACTTATGTTTGCAAGCAAAACCCAAAAGAAAGCTGATTCACTTACCGATGGTGAAAAAGACGCTTTCGAGCAACCAAATGGAAAGATGGAGAACGGGGAGCCAAAGTCAAGTCCAACCAACTGGATGGCTTCGCAACATATCCAATGAGCTGGAAATGCAACTCTCAAGAAGAAAAGTTGAAGAAATTCAACTCCAAGGCAAAAAGACGACTTCGGAGACTGAAATGCCTATAAGGGGGCTTTTTAGCTAAACTGATGACTTTTTAAGTTGAAAACTAGTTAGCAGCGCTTAGGGCACTAGCACAAAGCATTCTTTGCACAAAAAGACCAACATTTCAAGAAAAGACATCATACGCGTATGATGTCTCACAGCATGATTTTCACATCCATTTAAACATTTGAGTGCATAGCCTCATTCCACATGTTAATCACATCCTATGAACCAAGTATCATGAGAATTGGAGTTAGAAAACCCAAGGAAAACCAAAAAGACGCAAAGTAGGTCATAAAATTGATTTTTGGTCCTAATTTTGTCAAAATAACTCCAAACTCATTGAAACTTTGTAGGATTGTTGATTAACACATCTACAAGCTATCTGGAACCAAAAAGCACCATTTTGACACAAAAGACATCATACGCGTATGATGTCTATTTGCACTTACAGAGCCAAAAATGCTCATTTGTCATCATACATCCATTATATATATCTAATACATGCTACACATGAAGTTTGGAACCATTTGGTCAAGTGGATCACCCCATTAGCCCAATTAAGAGAAAATCCTTCATACAAAGCCTATTTTTGTCCAAATCCAACATATTCAAGTCCAAACCAAGATTTGAGTATAAACAGTCCTTCACTAGCACATGGAGAGTCCACAGAACCAATCCCATGAAAAATTGACAAAAAGACATCATACGCGTATGATGTCTCCAGAGCCATTTTTAGTCCCAATTCTATCCAAACTTGATAAATCCACTGAATAAGCCTATCTAAAGCCAAACCAAGCTTATAGAGAAAATTGGTCCAAAAATGCACTAAAAGACATCATACGCGTATGATGTCTCACTATGTGATTTTGGCACCTCAGGGCTTCAACCACCAAACAGAAGTGTTCTACATGCCATTTGAAAGTAATCCACCAAGTTTTACCCAATTTGGATCATAAAATCCAATTCCCTTTCAAAATTTTGCCAAGAGCCTGAACTGGAGTAAACTGGCCAAAACTTGACCAAATGGGATCCAAACTCAAATCCAAGCATATGATACTCATGTATACACTATTAGCTACAAGCACAACCAATATGAAGTCATTCTGACACAAAAGACATCATACGCGTATGATGTCTCAAGCATGTTTTTGAGCCCTGTTTGCATATTTTTTCACCTACATTGCATCCTTAGGCCCTGAATAGCTCATGTTTCAATTTTCAAGTCATTTGAATAGTTAAAAGCTTCATTTCGGCTTTCAGTACTAAAAAGACGCTAACTTCTGTAATTGGAGTTACAGGATCCATGGATTCCGCTAAGTCATCGGCAACTAAGAGAAAAAGACCAACCATCAAGGATGCTCTTGCAGAAGCAGAACCTTTTGATATTCCAACAGAAACCCTCAAGCCAACCAAGACTTGGATGGAGGAAGCAGTACTAGAAAAAGAGGGAATAAAGATCTACCAGGGACTTTCAGAGATCCTCAAGGGCAATCGGTCGATGTACCTATGATCCCACGAGAATTAGTGGATTATAGCAGATCAGAGAACATAAGCAGATACCTGGAAAAGGCTGACTTACACAGGTTCTTCACCTCGAGACCATCAGGTGTAGACACAAGAAGAGTGTATGAGTTGGCAACATCCATTCAGAAGGATGGGAAAGCCACGTTGACAGCCATGGATGGAGAAACAGTTGAAGTACAGATCACTCCACAGCTCATTGCAGATGCATTGAAGCTGCACAACAAAGGGAGTTCTGTCAGAGAAAGAAGGGAGGCCATAGAGGTCTATGGATCAAAGAAACAAAATACAACCTACGGAGATATGGCAGATCAACGAGCGGCAACCCTTTGCCGATTATACAACCAGTTTTTCCATGTGTGCAGTAAAAGACCGCAGAAGTATACTACACCCCCCATGCCATTGCGACAACCATCACATGGGCACTGAAGAGCAACGTGCCAAAAGAGGTGAATTATGCTCAATACATCCACGAGCAAGTAATCGCCATGCACAACCAGAAACCAAAGTACATAGGAGGAGGAGAAATCCTAACAAGAATAGCTTATGAAGCTATTGGAGCTAGAGATCAAGGGCCACGGATTCCCTCCCAGAATGAGTGGCTTAGAGAAGCCGATGAGGAGGAAGAATAGCAAGAAGTATCCAAGAGGGCGTCCACAAGAGCACGCCGAAAACTAGAAATAGTTTCAGAACATGAAGAGGCTGTGGACGAGCCGCTCAAGAAGAAAGCGAAGAAGAAGGCGATCCCAAGCAAACCAAAAGTCAAAAAGCCGCAAGAATGGAAAGGCTGGTAGAGCAATTAGAGCGGAAAGAGCTCTAAAGGGGGACTTCGAAGAAATGTGGGTGCCGGACCCCAGTAAAGTCGGAACCAGCTCAGCCAGGCCACATGTTGATCAATATGATCAATATATTAGAGCTTATGAGGAGTCGGAGGCCATAATTGAGCAGCAACCTGTCGAGCCTTATACTGAAGAGGAAGTACAGCTTTTAAAAGCTGAGCTGAAAAGGACGACAAGGGGAAGAAGAAAGTAGATGAGTCTACTGAACCTCAAGAGAAAGACGGGCAAGCAAACAAAGGGAAAACCAAGATGACTGAGGACAATCAGCCTCTTCTACTGTTGTACCAAGCCCGAAGAAGATGGAAATTATTGTGGAGGAAACCACAATAGAAATAGAAACAGAATTATGGAAAAGCCGGAGGCAAGACCAAGGAAAAGGAGATAGATCCAGTTCAGCAAAAGAAAGATGATTATGAGGATCTGGTAGCGATCGGATACAGTGAAGAAGAGGCCCTGGAGGCAGTTTATGGGATATCCCTACGGAAACAAGATGATCGGAAAGGGACGAAGGAAAAGACAAAGGGTACAATGGAGAGTAAAGAGAAAATGGACGAGCCGAAGCCATTGGAGGTGGTGGCAGAAAGAGCTGTCAAGTTGACAGATGAAGATGAAAAAGACATGCACATGGTGCATGAACTGCTCAGCAAGATTAAAGAAAGATCCAGAGCAAAGGAAGTAGCACTTGAGATAGCAAAACAAAAGGAAGCAGAGTTGCAGAAGAAGTTAGAGAATGCTATGACTGAATCTGAAAGTCATAAAGCATCACTCTACGACGCCGAAAACGAGAGAGACGGCTTGATACTCCAACTAGCCGAAGCTTCAAGAGAGGTAACAAGTTCACATGAAGCAAAGGAGAGAATAGAAGATGAGCTGGAGGCAGCCAAGGATGAGCTCATTGAGCTAAGGGAAAGAGTCGAACTTCAAGAAAGGACAATCACGAGACTCAGGACCACCCCTAGAGCTAGCAGAGCAGGAACAGAACAAGAGGGAGCCCTCGTACCAGCTCTGGAAGAGCAGGTCAGAAGTTTGCAAAGAGAGCTGAGGTTAGAGCAAGTACAAAGATTGCACATGGCGGAGGGATCATTGGTTGCAGAGGAGAGGCTCACATCAGAAAACCAAACACTAAGGACAGAAAATGAGACCCTCCGCAAACAGCTCCAAGACCTCCAAGAGCAACAAAGAAGAGAAACAGAGCCACCACAAGAAGAAGCAGGGGGAGCAGCCATAGAGCTACCTGAAACTGGAGAGGCAACCACAATTGAAGATCCAGCCCCAGTTCAAGAAGTGGCCTCGACTTCAGGAATCTCTGAAGAAGAAGAACAAAGGCTCCAGGACCAAATAGAAAAGTCAACAGAGGAAAGTGCCAAGGCGGAAATGGAATGGGAAAGGAGACTCCTCATCTCCATTAGACTTCAAGGTTTAGACACAAAAGTGCTCCATGAAGAGTGGATGCAACCCAGCCTGCCTTTCCCTCTGATGAAATTTGAAGTGATAAAGACGAAAAAGAGAATAGAGGAGGAGCAATATGTCGCTCTTTACGAAGGCGACATCACAAAGGATGAACAATCAAAGAAGATTGTAGATTCTCAACCTAGATGGAGGAATGTTGGCTGAACAAATACCCAGCCTACCTTATCTACTTGGTAGAGGCTCCAAAGGAGATTCGGGAGGATGCAACCTTCTGCCCGGTGCCAAGAGTCAGAAGCTGGAAAGAGCATGGCCAGGATTGCAAGAAAAGAAGCCAA
>NW_028221799.1:0-62945 GCF_014529385.1 Adiantum capillus-veneris
AAAAAATAAAAAGCACATAGAAAAATGATAAAAATTTCAAAAACTCAACAAAAAAATTTAGAAAATTCACAGGAAATTCTTTAAAAATCAAAAGTTTTCCTAAAAAAATCATTAAAAATACCAAAAATTTTAGAAATTTCAAAATTTCACAAATAATTAGGAAAAATAAAAAGATAGTCGCAGAAGGTGCCACAAAAGCCATAAAAAATCAGTAAAAGACAGAAAATCCTAGAACAAGCATGAAAAAGGTCAAAAATAGCCGCAAACAGAGCAAACACCGCACATCGAGTAGCTATGCCAAAGCGAATCGGAATAGCCTGAAAAAGATGAAAACTATCAACTCGAAGCCGGGGGGGACAAACAAAATTTTAAATTTGTCAAAATTAAGCTGAAAATTGACAAATCACGGTGGATTGCAGATTAATCTGTTAGAGGCCAAGTTTTTCATCGTTTCAAAAGGTTGCAATTACTTTTGACACAGTCAAGCTAGAGTTAATCAACTCTTGTGAGTCTGAAGAGTAGTCAACTGCAAAAACGCTTTGACTAAAGCAGTTATATCAAGCCAGACAGAAGAAATTCTGCTAATCAATACCAGAATCTGCCAATTGACAGTTTTTACAAACCAGTCAACATGGACTCAAATCAATTGGACAATTCAAGTACAACCGAGCAAGGTAGTAGCGGTGGCAACACATGCACAACACATGGACTCAAATCAATCGGACAATTCACGTACAACCGAGCAAGGTAGTAACAGTGGAAACACATGCACAACTGCACAAGACCAGATTTTACAACTATATGGCTACAATGGAGTCAAAGTCTTATATGCAGATACAGAAGGTCATAGGTATCTTATGAGCGGTAAAAGCAGCACAGGAGCCAAGATCCTATTGATCAGAGTAAAGCCAGATTCAGAGAACTCCCATATGTTCACAGACTTCAGTGGAGCCAGGTATTGCAAACTTAAAGATGAAGTGCAGATAGAGGTTCAAAAAATCAACCCAAGTGGTTATCTAGAAATCTGCACAAGTCCGCGAAGCATCCATTTAGTGCATATGCAATCAGGGTCATTGTACATGGATTACAGTGGTCAGATCTATAATCGGGAGCCAGAATTGCAAGATCCAACAGATCAACCAATAGAAGCCATTCTAGCTGGAGAAACAAGTCAAAGACGGTACAAAGGCCAAGATGGAGCAGTCTACAGCTTGATGCTCAGTGTTCTAAAAGAAGATGCCGACAACTTGGCAAGTACAGAAGCTGAAACTTCTCAGCAAGAGCTTGACATGCCAAAACCAAATGAAATACCACCAGTCATGGCATATTGCTCAGATTGTGGAAGAAAAGGTGGAAATTTTCCTAAAGATTGTCTAAGAAACCGAGACAACAAGGACACATCAACCACCAAGCAAGGTACAGAGCAAATTGGAAATGCGAATCTCGATGTAAGTGCATTTAACTCGTCACTTTTAATGCAATCGAATGATTCTGCATTACCATTAGAAGCATCAGTAAAAACACTACAAGTACAAAATGAGCATAAAGATGCACAGGCACCTGAAAAGCTTAAAACTGATTCTTTGAACAACAAATTCTTGCATGAATTTAGTCAAGGTGTCGAGATATGACCAAAGGTTGAAAAGACTATTAAATTTGCAAATGATTTAGCATCCAATTCCACAAGTGTGCAATCATTCACGATTCTAAGGGACACATCAAACAGAATGATGTTAGTTTTGTATGGTACAGATCATTTATATGCACACTATGTCGACCAAAAAGGGAAACTGTACAAAAAGGATCAACCAGCGTTTGAACGGCCCACATACCAGGTCATAGAAGTGCGTCCAGTGATAGATCAGAAAGGATGGTCCATTTCAAAGGAAATAATCTACTATAGCCCATCCTCTCTAGAGCTGAAGGATGTTACCCAAGTGAACTCAGAAATCTGTTCAGAGCCAAACTCTCCTCCATTGGAAATCAAGCTTCGATGTTGTGACCAAACGAGCATATACTTTGATCAAAACAATCGTAGATATAGATGGGATTCTAGCATCTATGATGCATTGGGTCATGAAACCACAGAAGCTCATATCATAGGAGACCCATGGGATAGACATGGGGAATAGCTTGACTTGGGGAATAGTTTGTCATGTTTCATAAAGATACATAGGAAACTATGTAGAAGGGTTACAGATGCAAAATTCCAATAATGCTACCCAAAGTGTACCTTCATAGTCCCAAAAGGTGAGACTAAATCAGAGCCAAAAAAATTTGAACTCTTACAATGAAGTAGGTTATAGTGACCACCCTAGAAAGGGGGGAGCTGCAAATACATCAAGCTCAGCTCATGTACCAAGAAATGCTACACCATCTAGAAGCCCTAGAGCCTCTAGTCAGTAGACCTCTTCAAGACAAAAACCATTGAAAGATCATATGGTTATTGGAAGTTTCCAATTGACCCAGATTCCATTAGAATATATAGACAAATGTGTATATGAAGATCATCAAGGACAGAAGTTTCAGCTGATCTCCACAAGTCAGAATCAAAAGCTGACAAATCCAATAGTGTTCAAACAGTTACATGTGACCAAGCTCACATATGCATATCAGGATGCACATGTTAATGAATATCAGCAAGGTCATGACCTTGTACAAACTTCTACTAATGGCCCGACTGAAGTCAAAGACTATCTGAAGATGATTCAAAGCCTCAAGCTTCCAGAAAGGTGATAAAAAAGTCAAAGTCAATGGGAGCTAAAGTTCAGAAAGCTACACAAAGGTCACCACCGAAATCTCCTCCGAAGAGACAAATCTTGCCAGAAAGTACAGTGGATCTTTTAAGATCAAGAGTGACTCAAATGCACGTAGATAATGCTCATTAGTTGCGAAAAGGTACAGTATCACAGCCAATGGAGCCAACACCGATTGAAGCAGGTGGTCAAAGCAAAGAAAATGCAGATAAAGTCTAACCAAAGGATGTTGGCATAGCAAAAGAAGTAAATTCAGACAACACAGATCCTGAGAAGATCGAGTGCAACATAGTTGGTGAACATGAAGAAAAACTATCAAGCGAAGTAAAGCTAGATTTTGAGTTAGATAAGAACCTCATGTCTTTTTGCACTTGGAAAAGATGTGGCCAACCACAATTGAAAAATGCTCCTGAATTTGTGAACATATCAAGAAACAAACAAGCAGAATGCTGGGGAATCATCTCCACCACCATTGAAGTAAGTTCACAGATCATCATAGCTCAATTCTATATGATCACAGCAAAGGATATGCCAGACGACATCATAATGGTAATGCCAATGGCCCAGGAGATGCTAGAGATACAAAGTTCAAACATAACGGACTCATCACAGACAACAAAGAATGAAGAACAAGACTAGTCACCGCAGATGACATCACAAAGTCCTCAAGCACATTTAAAATGGAGACTTATATCAAAGGAGATCTTATTGAAAATGATTCATCTCCATTAATCAGAACTTCAGAAGATCTTGAAGCGAATCAGGCAATATCAAGTGCAGATCAAACAAAGCAAAGACCAACCACGGAAGCTATTGAGCAGAGAATTCCACTAAAGCCACAAGTTAAGAAGAACGGGGTTGTAGACAACCAAGAAGAAATAGGAAGCTCAAAGATCAATCAGACAATGCCAATCGAATCAGCAGACAAAGGTAAGGCTAAAGTGGAACATCCACCGACTAGCAAAGAAGATGTGATAGCATATGCCTCTACATCAAAGGACCCTCATGGATTAGCCTCTTCAAGCAAGTCAAGCTTTCAAATATTCAAATCAATTGCTGACCCAACAAAAACCTCTAAGAAGACACCCAGAAAAGCAGAGACATTTCAGCCAAAGTACTCAAGAAAGCAAATGAAAATCAAGCAAGTGTTTGTTCCGAGCAGTTTAGTCAAAGTCAATGATCCAGTTTGGATTAAGGACAGGAAAGCAACATAGAAAGAAAAACACATGGGATGGATAGAATCACAATGGAGCTTAAAAGAACAGGAGTACTATGAAGGTAACAAACACATATGGGTACCAAAACTGCAGGTTAGAGCATATGAAGTAATGTCAACTCTCTCCCAAGAAAGAAGGCCCACAAGGTATCAACATCGACAATATCATAGGATACCTAAGAAGTAGGTATACAAGAGAACAATGTTGAAAGATGCTAAAGTCAACCACTACTCTCAAGAGGATACAGAACAAAGATGGCTCTCAAAGAATCTTCCTCTTAGACAAGGATTCTATACAGGTTATACAAAGATTTGGCTACCAGTCAGCGGAAAGCCAGCTGCAACTACACCAGACTTGCATGAAGATCTCAAGAGCTCAACAAGACCTAGAGCTAAACAAAGTCAACAATGGAGTTACAAAGGTCCTCAAACGGTTTGGATTCCTAAGTCTTCCAATGCTCCTAGTCAAAAGTCAAATGTCAACGATCAATAGAGGCCTACAACAACATCAAACATTCCTATCCACAGGCCTAATTGGAGAATCAAACAAATAATGGAGTCTTCACAGTCAAACAAGGACAACCCAACCAACACGAATGCAAATTCCAAGATGATAAAATAGGTATGGCAAAATACACCTTCAATGCCAACTTGGTCCTTCATTAGTCCTCTTTTTGAGGATTCAAGATTACTTTTACCTGAAGAAATGTTTGTAGTAAGCTCAAGAATGTAAAAAGTCAAGTCTCTAGGGTGCAAAAAACACTCTTTGGCATAGTCAGAGTCAGGTTGTTGAGCCATGAAATAAGCAAAGCATTAGTCCCAAAGCTTCAAGTCATATTAAACTCTGTGCCAAGAGTCGTAGTTACTAGGCTTACGCTCAAGCTGGAAGAGCTGAGCATATCTAAGTCCTGTCGCTCATGCTGGATGAGATGAGCATAAGACCCGAAGTCTATTAACTTACAATTGGTGGAGAGTCGTAGAGTCCAACACTCACGCAGTGTACAGTAAGATGAGAGCACATATCCTCGTCAACTATAAACCATTCTTAAAGAGGTGCTAGCTTGCAAAGCCATGTCATATGCTTTTATAGCTACACCATCTTTCTGAATAACCGCTCAAAATCTTTCTTGCACACCATATTGTTTTCCATTCATTTCTGTGTATGCATAAATAGGATGTCCCATCATCGGACATATACATTAGACACTCTTTTTTGCTTCCACCTATGCACCTTGAGTGGACTACAACAGGCAAACCAATGTTCCATCATGCTACCCTTTAATATTTGCTGCCTTTTGAATTCCATGTCTATTAGCAAATAATCTCTTGAGTACTTTATTAATATTTCCCATGCTAATAAGTACTCCAATAATGAGCTTATCCCAAAGGCACTTTTTTCCCAATGGGTTTTTTCCCTCTAGTAATCCAGGTATTAGACCCTAATTTAGAACCTCATCATTCTGCTTCCCTTGTACATACTTTCCCTAAAAAAACAACAGCCTCATCATTATGCTATTACATCGACAAATGCAACATCATCTCTCACATCAGACATATTCGGACCAATGAAGATGCTACAGCAAATTGAACCTCGTCAAAAAATTCAACGATTAATGAAGACGATCAACCCATCAACCCATCAACAACCAATCACCTTCCACAGCCTCCAAGGACACTTTTCAACAGTGCCCGAGGACGGGCACTAAAATAGGAAGGGTGGAATGTTAACTAAGTCAACGTCAGTTAACAAAAGCTGCTAAAGACCAAAGACGTATGGATGCACATCAAGGATGAATGCGAAGAAGCAGTAAAGATTGGAGTTACACATTTTCCAAGTTTTCCCCAAATGGTCACGTATTGTAATTTCTCGATTTATTTCAAGCCATTGTAATATTTTAATGTGCTGCGAGCTCAATGGGAGTTCCAAGTTGTAAAGAATAGGTCACTTACTGTTCCTAGGTTGCAGATTCAATAAGTGGTGAGCCCTAAAGGCCTTGGGAGCCCGAACATTGCATATTTTTACCCTAGGTATATAAGGCAGTGTGTAAAAGAACTTAGGATTTTCAAGTCATTTGTTGAGAGCACTCTTTGGTGAGAGCTCTTGAGGTGTGTGGCTATGGAGTCCTTGAGCTTCTCCTTGCTCATGAGACGTGATTAACACTAATCAATGATTCATTCTCTCTCACTATGCATCTCTCTTACTTCTTATGATTGTCTATGATGCTTAGATTAGCTAGATCTACACTAATTAGTGGTTAATCCCTCTCTAATGTTGTGTGATTTCCCTCTTTTTCTTGTGTGTGCATGTAGGTTTGATTGGAGTGTGGTGCTCAATAGATCTATGTGTGTGTGCTTGCCATTAGTGTGTTGCATGATAGTATTAGTGTTGTGTGCTTCTTGCAATCGTAGTGTGTGTGATTCGGTTGATTAGACGTTGTTGGGAAACAAGAAAACTGAAACACCTCTATAGCGATGTCACCCAAGAGCGTTGAAAGAGCACAAAAAGAACACCAAAATCTTTGGGAAAATCCTTTGAAACACCACTAGTCCAACAAGAGTAGTCCCCTTGGGAATTTACTGGTCGTCGCCCACCCAAGAGACTATGTCACATAGGAGCAAAACCCTGCCAAAGCATGGATTTACAGCACACGCCGACCAATGCATATGAAGACAAGAGCCTCTCCTTTCACAATCAAACATCACAAACCCACAACTTCAACATCAATTCCACAATTCATAGATACATGCCCTCCGAATCTGTCTACCCACAATTTGCCACTAGGCTGCCATAGCCATAACCCTGCAGAGAACTAGTCGTAACCTGATGAGCACAAATCCAATTGGGGCACTTTAAAGCTTGAGAGAAAGCTTGAACAATGACTGGAGAGAAAGCTGAAGATGACTAAAATTGATTCCATACGCCCCCATGAGCAAAATTGACGCGAATAGAGAGCTGTCCCAGCACGACTACACGTAGAGAAGGCTAGTCGGGGCAAAAAAACTGCATCCAAGAGCACCAAGGAGATAGAACGAGCTCAAACCTGAAAATTTCTGATATTTTGCTGAACTTTTTTTAGTTTGTACATGAGTTTAAGTTATATACAAGGTTCACTTCAGAAAACTCACTCACGGGCACTTACAGTAGCCCGACAGCTGTCACTAAACTAGCAACTTGCAGTGCATGTACATGTGCTTGCTAAAGCAAGCTAGAAAACCCACAAAAGAAATCCCACACACCCTTTTGACATCGGGCATCATGTCCATATGTACAAATTTACAAAAAACATGGTGTCAGAAATGCGCCCAACATAGTTTGCCACACCCCAGCCTGCTAGATCATTCATGATCAGCAGCACAAAAGAGATCCGGTAAACCAGATGAGGGAGTTTTCACCTCATCTTCATCATTAACCACATGATCAGAAAATTCTTCAAAAGAAGGCTCATCCTCAATCACAGTCATTAACCTTGCAATATACTTCTTCAACCTGTAGCCATTCACACGTGCTTTATGCGGGGTACCATCCAAGTTAGCAAGCTGATATGTGCCATTCGGAAACCTGTTTAAGACCAAGAAAGGACCTTGCCACTTGATTTGAAATTTCTTTTGAAAAGTGCTATCAAGCTTACTATTGTAACGAAGCACCATGTCACCCTTCTTGATGTCCTTGTTCTTTACCTTCTCATTGGCCTTTGCTTGATTCTTCTTCAAGACCTGCTCATAATGCTCAAAAGCTAACACCCTATCCAATTGTACACATTGTAAATATAAAAGTCTTTCCTTGAATGCATCCTTGGGCTCTTCTTCAAGCTTTAGCATCATCTTCAAGGATCGTATCTCCACCTCAATAGGAAGTAAAGCCTCTTTGCCAAAAACTAGATGGAAGGGAGAAAAACCAGTACCTGATTTGATGGCAGTCCTATAAGCCCATAGAGCACAAGGTAGCTCTAAATCCCAAGTCTTCACATTGTTTCTTGTCATCTTTGTAAGCATCCTTATGAGCTCTTCATTAAACCTTTCATTCATTCCATTGCATTGGGGATAATATGGAGTAGTAAACTTGCGATGCACATGAAGCTTCTCACATAGATAATCCACCAACTCTCCCCTGAAACCTGGACCCTTGTCAGAAAGCAACTCCAATGGCATGCCAAATTTGCAGCAAATATCTTCATATATGAATAAGAAAACATCTTTACTCGTGATGTGCTTAACAGTTTTGGCTTCGGCCCACCTGCATAGATAGTCAACAGTAGTAAGTATGTAACATTTGCCTCTAGCTGTCATAGGTAGAGGACCTATTGCATCAATACCCCACTTCTCAAACACATCATAAGCCACAATGGTGCCTCTAATTTCTGATTTAAGAACCCTATTTTCCATACTTTGACACTCTTTACAAGACTTGCACCAATGATGAACATCACGTTGAACACTTGGCCACACATAACCCTCCTGCAAGACTTTATACAAAGTGATCTTTGAAGCAAAGTGACCACCACAAGAACCCTCATGATTCTCCTCTAAAATTTTGTAAATTTCCTCTTTCCAAGGCACTTTTCTCATCACAAGATCAGCCCCCTTCATATACAAGGCATCACGAAGTAGCACATACCTTTTGGCACGACGTAGGAAGGCGTACTTTTTTGGCTTTTCCAACTCTGATGGAAGCATACCTGTTTGTAGAAAATCTTCCTCCTTCTCTAAAGCTTCCCTTCCCAAATAAAGAGGATAATCAGCCCTTATCACATACAATTGCCCAATTGAAGCTTGCGCTGCACCATGTGCTTCTTCATTTTGAGACCTGTCCACATTCCTTAAACTCCAAGCTTCAAAATGCTTAAGCAAATTCTTCACTTGAAAACACATATTTTTCAGCCTTGGATTCTTACTTTGCCACACCCCAAGTACTTGCTTAACCACCAAAAGAGCATCACCTCTTACCCTCACACGACGGATGCCAAGCTCAAGACAAAGGTTGAGACCTTTCTCCAAAGTAGCATACTCCGCTTCATTGTTGCTTTGTGCGGTAAGCTTCAAACTCCTTTTAGTTACCAAAGCACCTTGAGGATCATAAAATACCACACCTCCTGAAGCTTCACCATGCGCTTTCCTGTAATAGCCATCAAAAAACAATAGATAGGCATTGTCTATGTCAGTAGCTTCCATGTGTTGCTTCTTCACTGCATCCTCCTTAAGAAGAGGAGGGCTTTCCTTATAGGTAAGCAAATCAGCAAATGTAGTCCTTGTACTCTCCTCAACAAGAAAAGAGAATTGGAATTCCTGTAGCTCCACAATCCACTTCATGATCCTCTTTGACAAAGTAGGGCTATTCACCAATTGAGGTAGAAGAGTGTAGCTAGTGAGGAATGTGAATGGTTTAGGGAGAAGGTAGTGCCTAAACCTTCTACATGCATAAATCACGCTTACCATAATGAGATCCACCTCAGTATAGCCTCTTTCCACCTCTAGCTTCACCCTGCTAGCACAATAGATAGGCTTCATGTAGTGAGAATTGTTACCTCGTTGAAGAAGCATAGCTCCAATAGCATCCTCACCTACTGATGGATTCACATAAAACTCCTTATCCCAATTAGGAGCTTGCATAGCAAGAAGAGAACCAAGAACCTCTTTGATACCTTGGAAAACCTCTTCACATTCATTTGTCCATTGTAGAGGATCCAACCTTGCTACTTGTTGTAGAGGATAAAGAAGTTGAGAGGACAAAGGAATGAACCTTGCCATATACTTCACCTTTTGAATAAAAGTAGAAAGTTGCTTTGTATCTTTAGGTGATGGGAGGAGCACCAAAGCCTTCACTTTGTCAGGATCCGCTTCAATCCCATTCTCTGAGATCATATGCCCCAAAAACTTCACTCTTGGTTGAGCAAGATGACACTTCTTTGGGTTGAGTTGACCTCCACTTTCATCATATTGCTTCAATTTCATCCCAAGATTTGCACAATGATCCTTTCTAGAGCTATAAACACAAAAGTCATCAATAAGATCCTTCACAAACTTGCCAAGAAAGGGAGAGAACACCTTGTTGACGCGCTTTTGATACCACGCACAGCCATTCATAAGACCAAAAGGAAGCACACAATAACAAAAGCATCCCCATGGTGTGATAAATTTGGTCTTCTTTTGATCTTCTAAAGCCAAGGTGAGCTGAAAATATCCAGAGAATCCATCACATACGCTATACCTCTCATGCCCTGCAATAGAATCAAGTATGTCATCTATGAAAGGAAGAGGGTATGGATCCCTCCTCATGGCTGCTTTTAGAGGCTTAAAATCAACACATATCCTCCACTTTCCATCCTTCTTGGGTGTGACAACAACAGGACTGACCCAGTCTGCAGTGCTCACAGGACATATGAAACCTGCTTCAAGAGCTTGTCTACCTTTTCCTTTAAAGCATTAAGTTGTACCTGTCCCATTCTCCTTAGCTGTTGGCGTACGGGCTGAGCTGCTTCCTTGATTGGAATGTGGATTTCCTCTCCCTTAAAGCCTCTAATTTCCTCATAAGAAGTGATGAATAAATGGGGAAATTGTTGTATCATATGTAGGTACTCACTCTTCTCATGACTAGTCAAGTCAGGAGACAACATACCTTGTATCAGCTCCTGTTTGACATTAGGTTGAACTTTGGGTTGCATCAACTCTTCAATTTTCTCATAAGGACCAGAGATATCCTCATTCTCCATAAGGCTAAGAAATATTTGTTTCTCATCATGCTGTTCTTCAAGAAACAAGGAGGAAACATCTAGATCACTATCGATGCTATCTTCCACTTCACTGCCCTCATCCCCATTGTCTTCTTCTTCACTTGAGTACTCTTCTTCATCACTTTTCTCATAAAAATCAGCATCCAAAGATTGCTTTCTAGCCATGTAAAACCTCTTCTTATCACCCCTTCTATTGTAGAGAGTGATGGTACCATGTCCCCAATCCTGTATAGCTTTGGTTGCCTGTAGCCATGGTCTTCCAAGGATGAGAGGGAAAACACCAATACCCGCGGGCATAACATGGAAATTGACCAGCACTTTAACATCAAATACATCCACCTCCAAGTCCTTTACAACTCCCAAGCACCTCACCCTTGATTGGTTGGCAAGCTTTATGCGAAAACCTGAATTCTTCACCATGTTGAGTCCCAACTTTGATACACAAGCTTGAGTAATAACACATACTTGTGTACCTCCATCAATATAAGCCTCTCCAATGCACTTCCTCTTATGCCATGCATCCATAGTAGGGCATATATCAGGTAGCTCATTCAAAGATAGGACTCTTACTGACCCCCTTGTAGGCTCCTTCTTGATGGGATTGACTACGTGCTTCCATTGCCTCTTTAATTTGGGACACATCTCCATGAGTTGCCCAAAGGTAACATTCGCCTTTCTACCCACCAAATCAGCCCTTAAACTATAATTTGGCTGCCCTTCTCCCAAAGGAAAGTCGGATGCATTGAAATGTTTCCTGGGCTTTCTCTTCTTCTTCTCTTTACCTGTACCTGTTTCAACCTGTTTCCCTCTTTTATGGTTGGGACTTGCATCACTCATGTCATGATCTCTTGTAACCCTCTTACCTACAGGCATGACCATAGCTCCCAAATCATCCTCTTTCTTCTCCAAACGGATTATGGTTACCACTTTTGTTTTGCCCCTTCTCTTCTGCTGTCAATCCACTTGGTCCTGCTTCCCCTTTAATCTCAATACCATAATCTTGAGCTCGAGAAGGAATTTGTGGAGGAAGAGGAAACATGTCGCCACCCATTCTCTTTGGCTTGTCACATTGAGGGCTTTTATGAGCCCATTCACCACAACTGTAGCATTGAAACATATCCCCTCTTCCAGCCATGCCTCTTCCTCTACCACCTGTATAACCCTCATTGCTTCCATAACCACGTCCATATCCATAACTCTGACCTCTTCCACCTCCCATCATATGCACACTAAGATTCTTCATAAGACCTACAACCTCTTGCATCTCCTTGCGAAAGGCATTCACATCATGAGAATCTTGTTGATCATAACTTGGCTCCCTGATGAGGACCCTTGGTTGCTCTACTGCTTTCACTTCAATCTTTGGCTCGACATTGATTCCAAGTTGATGAAGATGCTCTGCTTTCCACTCTTTATTCTTTGCAATTTCAACTGCCTCCTCAAAGGTCCTTGGCTGCTTAAGCTCTACCTTCAAGCGTAGGTTACTCCTCAAGCTTGCAAGAAACCTGTCCTTCTTCAACATGGATGGAGGAATTTCAGCCCCCAAAGATGTACACCACTTTGCCCATAACGCATTGAATGCCTTGACAAAGTCTTCTATGGTTTGGCCTTCATCCTGTACTAAGCCTTGAATAGACTGCCATACCTTTTGTGGGTCTTCCACCTGTTGAAAGTGTGTAAGAAAAGTATGCCTTACCATTTCATAAGTCATAAATTGAGGAGTTTGGGCTGATTGTAGATCCTTTTCGTAGCCTTCCAACCATTCCCTAGCATCTCCCTTCAAAAACAAGTAGAAGATTCGTAGCACCAACACTGGGTCTTGCTTGTCAGCAAGAAGGCAAGCAAACTCCATTCTCTTAATGAAAGCTTTGGAACTTTCATTTTATTGCCCACTAAACTCCGGAAAATTAAACTCCATGTCTTCAAAACCTGTAAACTGAAGGTAACTTGAAGCGATTCCTCGGTGGCGGGCACCAAAACACTGTTGGGAAACAAGCAAACTGAAACACCTCTATAGCAATGTCACCCAAGAGCATTGAAAGAGCACAAAAAGAACACCAAAAGCTTTGGGAAAATCCTTTGAAACACCACTAGTCCAACAAGAGTAGTCCCCTTGGGAATTTACTGGTCATCGCCCACCCAAGAGACTATGTCACATAGAAGCAAAACCCTGCCAAAGCATGGATTTACAGCACACGCCGACCAATGCATATGAAGACAAGAGCCTCTCCTTTCACAATCAAACATAACAAACCCACAACTTCAACATCAATTCCACAATTCATAGATACATGCCCTCCGAATCTGTCTACCCACAATTTTCCACTAGGCTGCCATAGCCATAACCCTGCAGAGAACTAGTCGTAACCTGATGAGCACAACTCCAATTGGGGCACTTTAAAGCTTGGGAGAAATCTTGAAAAATGACTGGCGAGAAATCTGAAGATGACTAAAATTGATTCCATATGCCCCCATGAGAAAAATTGACGCGAACAGAGAGCTGTCCCAGCACGACTACACGTAGAGAAGGCTAGTCGGGGCAAAAAAACTGCATCCAAGAGCACCAAGGAGACAGAACGAGATAAAACCTGCAAATTTCTGATCTTTTTCTGAACGTTTTTTAGTTTGTACATGAGTTTAAGTTATATACAAGGCTCACTTCAAAAAACTCACTCACGGGCACTTACAGTAGCCCGACAGCTGTCACTAGACTAGCGACTTGCAGTGCATGTACATGTGCTTGCTAAAGCAAGCTAAAAAACCCACAAAAAGAAAGCCCACACGCCCTTTTGACATCGGGCGTCATGTCCATATGTACAAATTTACAAAAAACGGGGTGTCAGAAATGCGCCCAACAACGTGAAGAGAAGTGGATGTGGAGATTGCCCTTCATTGCGGCTTCGCTCCTCCAAAGGCCGAGAAGCTCACCTCATACAGTTAACCATTTGTGTTGCCACAATTAGCTCACTAATGTGTGAGTGTTTCCATTCCCTATCTGCATAGCTCATCTCTCCGGATTGATAATTTTGTTGGGCATTGGAGCTATTGCAACGATGGGACCCCCAACAATTATACAAAAGGATGTGAGTCTTTTCAACAAACCAACATACGGGATGAGATACCCTTACGGCCAATGGTGGGAGCCAGAGATTTTTCCAAGTGAGGAATAGACTTTTTTGGACCAATCTCACCCCCTGCTTACAAAGCACATGCCCAGTACATCATCTTAGCCACATATTATCACACCAAATTGGTAGAAGCTAAAGCTACACAAAAGGCTAATGCCAGGACTACTGTACAATTTCTATACGAAAATTTCTTTGTTAGATATGGTCTACCTATAGAAATTGTCAGTGATCGAGGCACGCATTTCATAAATGAGATAATCAGAAATCTTCTTGAAGACTTCATGATAGTTCATAAGAAGTCATCTCCCTACCACCCACAAGATAATGGCCAAGCAAAAGGCTACAAATAAGACTCTATGCACAATCTTAACTAAGATAGTATTAGAGTCTTGAATGGATTGGGATCAGAAGCTACATTCAACTTTATGGGCGTATAGGATTTCTTACAAAACCTTGATAGGAACAACAGCGTACAACATGATGTTTGGACTCAATGCTATACTGCCTATGGAATTCTTAATCCCAATACTAAGAGTAGCAAAATTTCTAGGGTGGATAGATCATGAAATTGATTTGGGAATTGATGACCTTAAAAATTTAGATGAGCTTCACTTGAAAGCAGTATCTTCTATCTACGCACAATAAAGAAGGCAAAATGAATTTTTTGATAAGCATGTACGCTCCAAAAAATTCAAAACAGGCCATTATGTCTTGGTTTACACGTTAAAACAACTTGCAAAGAAACTTAAAAAGCAAGGGACAAGACTCTTTGTGATCAAAGACTTATCGCCAAGTGGGGTTGTCAATCTTGCTACATAGAATGGGAAAGAAATGCCTAACTGGATTAGTGGTTGTGGACTAAAAGGATTCATCTACCGGTAACTCCAAATATGCTCCAACAGATCCATCACGTAAAGAAACGGATGCATGCAAAAGAGAAAAATGTTGCAGAAGCTCAAACAGAGGCCAAGAAAAGGATAGCAAAAAGGAAGCTTCTTCTACGACAACAACAACATGGATTACCTATGAATATAAATGCCATTCACGTAAGAGACTTTGACAATGAGACACAATAGGACACAATCAAGTGAAGGCCATGATGATGGTTGATTCGGGAGCTTAAGGCAACTTGATCTCCTACAACCTTTACAACAAACTTCAACTTCACAACCAATTACACGAGACGAAACACAAACTCTACAGTTATTCAGAACATTTGATTAAGGTATTGGGATGGACAGTGCTCATAGTACAAGGTCAACCAACATATCTATCCGCATAAATTTTATGTGGTAGAAGATGCGCACACACAACATGCTGAGGCGGTCCGGGGCGGGCAACAAGAGAGGCGACCTCTAAACACCCCTCAAGGCTCCCGTGCTGCTCAATTGGGGCTGGGGCAACCACAAGCACAACACAACAACAAACCCACAGCCAAACCCAAACAAGATAGGGGCACCACCTAGTTATGGTATGCAAACTAGGACAAAAGAGAGATTTTGGCACAACCAAGAAGATGCACCACACAACACACACAAGCAGCCTCACACCAAGACACACATGAAATGGACCAGAGAGAGCTAGAGAAAAGGGAAGAGAGAGAGGAAAGGATCTTGCGTAATACCTTATTTGTGACTTGCAAATGGAGATGGTTCATTATGATGCTATCGTAGAACTTGTATAAAACTCACTCAATCCTTAGTGATTGCTAAACACTGCCAAAACACACACACACTGTCTTAGGGTGTGGGAGACCTCTCACCACAATACCCTCTTACAATGGACAAAAAACTGGCAATGAAAAACACACTAAAACACTTTCTAAATCAAGATCAACCGATAAAAACTCAAAATACACAAGTCACCTTGAATTCACCAAACCGTATTGCACAAATGGGAGGACGAAGATTTGAACGTCGAATCACGCCTTTGATGCACCAAACCTCAATTTATTGAGGATGAAGGAGCATATACAATAGTGGTTTTGAGATTTGTGGAACTCACGCTCTCTCACTTGCAATGTGTAGCTTGAAGGCTTCTCTCACACCAAGAGTGAAGCTCACAAGTGGTTGCTACACCTAAGTCTCTCCTCATGCATAGAGTGTTGGGGTGCTATGTGAGCTATTGGAGGTTGTTTTACAAGAAGGAGAGGGGCCTATTTATAGGTTGGAGACCCCTCATTAAGATTATTGGAAATCCTAATTTACAAGCTAACAAATCAGGATTATGATTTTTTTGAATATCAAAACATTGCGGGCCTTCTTTGTCTGCTTGAGTCATGGGTGTGGGATCAAAAGAGAGCATTATTGATGGTAGATAAGGTGAAAGTAAAGTTTTAAGTAAGGAGAGAGAGAGAGTTAATTTGTACATGTCTTGAGGTGAGGTGTCTTTTATGGTTTGGTCAATGCTATTTTGTGTTAGTATGTTAGTGGTTAGTGTTAGTAATCACTAGAAAGTTAATGTTACATTTACAATGGGTAGAATGAGCTGGATGGTTGAAGTAAGATGGTTGAATGAAGTGAGCAAATCCTTGTGATGGTGAAGCTTGAAGAAGTTTTGGACTTACTTGTGTAGGTTCTCAAAATGACTATCGATCTTCTTCTTCGTCTTCTCTTCTTTACGCCACCGCCGCCAAGGTTGATTATCACGATGAAAACGGTAATTCCATTGATGAGATCCCTTGATTTGCAGAGGTTAAGCATGGTACACATACTGAATTTTTGTATATATATAAGGGGTAAGATGGAATTGTACTTTGGAGATAGTAGAGAGAGGCATAGAGATGGTGTATGTACATGGAGAGCTCATATGAGAGCTATGGGAGTAAGTGGGGAGGTTAAGAGTGAAGAAGGTGAGAGAAACCATTGAAGGTTGCAGGTTTGAGTGAGGGATTGAGAGGAATGTGTGTGTGTGTGTGTGTAGAAGTGTGGAAAGAGGCGAGAGAAGACTATGGGCTACTTGTGAGAAAAGTGGACTGGGGTCCACTCAAAAATCATAGCTCACTGGTGGTTACTCCAAAAATCATGAAAAACATTGAGGTGATTATTCAAAGCGTGGGCTACATTTTCTCTTTTGACCACCGCTCCAAATTCGGAGTGGCAATAGGTGCCAAAATTCTCACCTTCCTTGATACCTTCCTTGACAAGGTTGCGATTGAACTTCTTTCGTTTCTTCTCTGCCTGGGCTGCATAGTACTTCACTGCTGACTCTCTATCTAGCCCTAACCTCTCCAAATCGATGATTCTTCCTTCCACCTGCTTCTCTTGACTATCCTCTTGATGTGCTTTTAGAACTCGGAGGCTCGCTAGCTCCACTTCTATAGGCAATAGTGCTTCTTGCCCGTAAACCAAGTGAAAAGGTGTATTACCCAAGGATGTTTTAAAGGATGTTCTGTAGGCCCAAAGTGCTGCATCTATGTGTTTTGTCCCATGTCTTAGGATGTAAATGCACTTTCTTAGTGATGATTTTACATATAAGACCATTTACCTTTTCCACAAGACCATTGCACTGAGGGTAGTATGGTGTAGAGTGCCTGCGCTTGATTTTTAACTTGCTCATCAATTGCCCGACTAAATCAGCTCGAAATCCCGGTCCCCTATCCGAGAGAATCTCCAAAGGTGTGCCAAAACGGCAACAAAGGCATTCAAAAATGAAATCACTCACGTCCTTGGCTGTGATGCGCTTTGTGGGACGAGCTTCTGCCCATCTAGTCATGTACTCCACCCCCATAATGATGTATTCCTTCCCTGATTGAGTGCAAGGTAGTGGCCCTATTGCATCTATCCCCCATTTTTCTAATGGCCCATAGGTTTTGATTGGATGCTGAGTTTCATGGGTAAGACGCCTTGGTCCAGCTTTTTGGCAAACTTCACATGTGCGGCACCAATGTTGTACATCTCGATGGAGGCTTGGCCACGTGAACCCTGCTTGTAAAATCTTTCTGCTAGTAATCTCTTATGCAAAGTGGCCACCACACACACCTTCATGACAACTAAACAAAATATCCTTTATCTCTTGGGATGCAGGAACTCTCCTTAAGACAACATCTTTCCCTCTACAATACAAGTCCTCATTCACTAAGCTATAGCTGGTAGCCTTTTTTGCCAACCACCTACGTTCACTTTTACTCATACCAGAGGGTGCTTCACAATGCTCAAGAAAGTAAAGTAAATCATGCAGCTCCTCCTTTCCCTGGTATAAAGGACTTTTCACAAGGATAGCACCTACTATGAGAGTTTGTAGTTCTTCACCTGCTAAGGCATCTGCTTCTCGATTTTGATCTCTAGGTACAAAGTGCACTCGAACTTCTTTAAAACCCTTCAACAAGGCCTTTGCTTCCCTCATCTTAACAGACAATTTGTCATTTTTACAGACCCATACCCCAACCATTTGCTTAACAATCAACATGGAGTCACCAAAAACATTTAGCTTTGTGATGCCCTGAGAAAGACAACATTGCAACCCTAAAACAAGGGCATGGTACTCTGCCTCATTGTTAGAATGAACCTCTTTTAGATGAAACCCTTTTGCAAAGATCTTCTCCTTCTCTGGACCTAATATTACTATGCCTGATGATGCCTTGTCTTTGGTCCTCTTGTAAGCCCCATCAAAATACAGACTGTGTGCTCCCAGTAGAACTTCAAGCTCCGGGATAGGCGGTACCTTACTAGGTGCCTCTTTCTTGGCCTTCTCATAACACCTTTGTGTGAGGACATCTGCCAAACAAGCACGGGTGGAATCCTCTACTTGTAGTGTGTAGTCAAACTCTTGAAGCTGCACCACCCACTTTGCTATTCTTTGAGACAATTCCATGTGTTGTAGGGCATATGGAAAAACCTCCTCAGTTGTGATCACCACAAATTGTCTCGGAAGTAAGTAAGCCCGAAACTTCTCCACTGCAAACTTAAGAGCTAGCACCAATTGCTCAGTTGCGCTGAAACCCTTTTCAGCAGCTGTCATCGCTCTACTAGAGAAGTAGACTGGTCTCATGAGAGATGTCTTTGGGTCTTTTTGCATCAAGACAGCTCCTAGAGCTTCTGGACCTACACTAGGATTTACATAGAATAATTCACCCCATGTGGGTTGTAGGACGACAGGCAATGAGCTCAAAATGGTTTTAACTTCTTGAAAGCACCTTTCACCCTCCTCACTCCATGTCAATGTAGTGTGTTTAGTGAGCTACTGCAAAGGATAGATTGCCTGAGAAAGGAGATGTATGAATCGTCCCATGTAGCGAACCTTTTGAATGAAGGAGACTAGTTGCTTCACGTTTGAAGGAGTAGGTAAAGCTAACAATGTCTTTACCTTTTCAGGGTCAGCCTCAATACCATCTTGAGACACAACATGGCCTAGTAGAGTGACCTTGCTCTCACCTATGTGGCACTTGTCTTTATTCAATTGCCCACCCAATTGGGCCAGACGGGTGAAACCTTCATCAACCTTGGACAGATGTACTTCCCTAGAGCTGTAAATGCAAAAATCATCAATGAAGACTCGTATGGACTTACCAAAGTAAGGTTGAAACACCAAGTTCATAAACCTCTAGAAAGTAGCTGGGGCATTAGTTAAACCAAAAGGCATAACTCTATAAGCAAAACACCCCCAAGGTGTTATGAAGGTAGTCTTTCTTTGGTCCTCATCTGCAATTCTAATTTGGAAGTAGCCTGAGTACCCATCACACACTGTGTACCTTTCATGACCAGCCACTTCATTTAGTATTTCATCTTGAAAAGGCAAAGGAAAATGGTCCCTTTTTGTGGCTGCGTTTAGAGGCTTGTAATCCACACATACCCTCCACTTCCCATTTTTCTTTGGTGCTACCACAACTAGAGACACCCACTCTGAATCTTCCACTGGGTAGATAAATCGTGCCTTGAGTAATATTTTTACTTCTTTTAAGAGTGCATCTTGTTGCACTAGCCCTAATCTCCTTAGCCTTTGCACCACTGGTTTGGCACCTTCCTTTAATTGGATATGGTGTTGGGTTACCGTCACTCCTTTAATGTGCTCGTAACTAGTTATAAAGAGGCTAGCATGCTTCTTTAGTACTTGCAAATAGGGTTCTCTCTCTTCTTCTAGTAGATCCTTAGCTAGCATCTCCTCTAAGCCTGTGGCTTCTTCCTTTTTAGAGAGTCTTGACCACCTTCTCCTTCTGGGTTTCGCAGTATTATACCCATGACTTCCAAAGAGCTAGCATCCTCCTCAGATGACTCGTCCTCAGATGAAGAGCAACTACTTGTGCTCCATTCATCCATAGAAGTCTCCATCTCTAGGTCTTGTTGTCTACCCTGCTTCATGTCATACACAATTTTTTGTTGCTTGCCACCTACCTTATGATTTGGTCGCAACTCAAGGGAACCTGTCTCCCAATCTTGCCTAGCTTTCATAGCCATAAGCCAAGGTCTTCCAAGGATTAGCGGATAGCCCTCCCCCTTAGTTGGGATCACATAAGCATCAATTGAGATTGCAACACCAAAAGCTGAAACCTTCATTCCATTAACCTTTCCCACACAAGCCACCCTTACATTATTTTCCATCTTAGCTTGTAAGGAAGTTTGCTCGTTTACTTCCAAACCCAACCTGTGCATTAATTTCTCTGTCATAACACAAATCTCGGCTCCACCATCTACGTACACATTGGAGACTCGCTGACTCTTAATCTCTGCATCAATGACTGACACGATATCCTTCATGCCTCTTGCACTAATAGACCCAACTGACTTTGCCTTAGCCCTCCTGGTACTGACCATCTTAGACCAGGTTCTATGCATCTTTGGGGAAAGGTGGAGAAGTTGCTGCCATTAAATCTTTGGTCCTTGCTTACTCACATCTGCTACCAGGTCGTAAGGTATGGATCCTACCCCAAGTGGAAAGTCTTCTACTCCTATGTGCCTCCTTGACCTACTCTTCCTTTTCTTGTCTCCTATCACTTGGGAGGAACCCTCATTCCCTTTATCCGGCTCTAAAGCTTCCATTTCATCAGTTCTTTGTCTCCTAACTCTCTTTATTGGCATGGCAACAGCTTCCTCCATTTTTTCTTTCCCTTTATCCTTACCATTGTCAAGACTTATGACAGAGACAGCCCTGTCCTCCCCTCCCGATGGTATTGGAGGGATCTCTGCTGGTGCTTGTGGTGGTGGAGGAGGGGGTCTCAATATTTGGATTGGTGGAGCCACGTGTACATTTTGTCCATTTAGTGGCCTAGCTCGAGGAGGAGTGACTTGCTGGCGAGGAGGCCGTCTTTGATTACCATTTCCTTGATAGCGTCGTGGATGGGGGCAATAATACATGCCGTGAACTACCTCTCCACAGTTGTAGCTAATGTACTCACGTGCTTGCCTTTGTCCTTCTTGTCTATTTCGTTCATTTCCTGGCTGGGGAGCCCTTACACCTTGAACCAGATTGATGGACAGGCTCTCTAGTTGATTGGTGATTTGTTGAAGTAATTCTTGTTGAGAGGACTCTTGGTCTGTTGCTCCTGTCCCTGCTACTACCCTTGCCGTAGGTTGAGCTAGTGGTGGAGGCTCCATTCCCCTTGTAGTTGAGCTTGGAATTTTAACTTCCTATCCTTCTCCCTTGCATAAGTCATAGCTTTATCAAAGGTATCTGAGAATTTACCTTTTACCTTTTCTCGAAGGATGGGGTAAAGCCCTGCGAGGAAACAGTCCTTCTTTAGGCATTCTGGCGCCCTTTCTCCTTCACCTAGTGATGCACACCATTTCTCCCGCAGGTTGAAAAACTTTCCTTCATAGCTTCTATAGTCATTGGGTGATGTTTGACGTAGCTCTAAGAGATGTCTCCATATCTCCTCTGGAGGCTCATGGCGGCGAAATTCTTTGATGAAGGCCATCTTTAAGGACTCCCAGTCTCTTCTTTCTTCAGGTGCCAAAGTTTGATACCATAATTTTGCACCTTCCCTCAAGACCAAAGGAAAGGCCCTTAACTTAGTAGCTTCGTCATCCCTTCCCGATACCAGAAAGGCCATTTTCAAATTATCCAAAAAGTCTGGAGCAACCTCCCCAGGCTTACCATAAAAATTAGGGAAGGCCATAAGTGAGAGAGTAAACAATTACACAAACAGCTCCAATTTATTTTAAAATAGAGTATGGTAATTACAATTTGGAGCTTTAGCACAACTTAGCTCAAAATAGGATGAAGATCGACACATCAAAGGAATGGTAATAGTCTAGTAAGGGTAGAATGACAGGATGAGGAGAGCGCAAGATTTCCCCAAGTCTCTCGGCTCCAAACAACAGAGCTATTCTTTGCTGATAAAAGATTTTTCTATCAATACAAATATTCACACGGATATGACGCACAAAATGGAAAGGAAACATGCGGGGATCATCATTCTCATTATTGGCATCCATACTTACACACCAGAGCCTAGCTTAGTTGCACCACCTTGGGACCAATGAGCCTGATCAGCCACAGAAGGTCAACACCTCGGATCACTTCGACTCTTCCTGATGCATCTGTGAAGACGTAAGGCGTGATGGCAACACTTTGTACAATGCTGAGCCTTTTAGCAAGCAAAAATTGGATGATATTACCATAATCAGCATGACGAATGAAAGTGACACCATTAATGTGCAGCACATCATCAACTAAGATAGTTTCCTTAGATTGAGATAACTTCTTGAAAATTAGCAGCAAAGGTAGGGCAGGGAGGCTTTTCACCCGGTCTCCAAAGCACTTTGGACAATATCCAAAGTGATCTTCACGCGGACAGGAGGTTGGCTTGGGATTGGTGGTCTGGATTCACAAAGTGCACTCGGAGCACTCGCAGACGGGCGGCAATCTTGTAGGCAAGCCTTCGCCTCTTTGCTTCAGGAGGATTTAGAGGTGAGAGTCGTGGTTGCAAGTTGGAGGTTGAAGTTGGTTGCTCACTAGCCGTTTTCTTGCCTGTAGTGGTCATGTAATCCCTTATTAATGAGATTAATCCAAATGTTACCTTACGCTTGAGCACGCGTTGCGGCCTTGGGCCACTTAGGTGTAGAGGTGATCTTCCTCCTCTTAGTCGGCTCCTCAGGAAAGAGAGTTCTGGTGATGCTTTCTCTTCGCTTAATGTGTCATAGTACCTTCGTATGTTGATGTAGAATATTTCAATCTCGTGTGCGTTGGAGGTTTCTGGAGCACTCATAGGTTGAGAGGAGAGGTATATCAAGCTCTTCTTCTCACTCTCCTTCGTTGGCGACGATCATGAACAAGGCATGTAGAAGAACTTACTTCTTGAATTTCAATGACACTGCAACCTGGTAACAAGACCTCGATGAAAGATTTTAAGGCCTCTAAAGCCTCCTCCTCTTCTATTTTCCAATTTGCAAACTCCTCACGCCATTCGTCCATGTTGTAGATTGCACATCTTCATTGCTTGTAAACTGAAGGTCTTGAGTTCGATCCTCAGTGGGGGCACCAAAATGATAGCGGGAAAAAGAGCAGTGCAATCGGGTGGCCTCTGTACTCGTGCACACTCCACAAACCACGCCTCATGCAAACAAGCAAAGAACAAAACAAAGGGGGCACCACCCTAAATTAAGAGGTTTAGGGACCTCACACATAGTGCACATAGGCAAGTGAGACTTCTGGCATTATGATGGCATCAAAACATATGGCAAAACACATAGAAACGAATCTTAGGGACCTTATGTAGCATATATATACACAAGACATCAGCTTAACAATACAACGGCATTTGATCATACATAACAAGGATATAGAGAAGCAAGCCAAGGATTGCATAACCCCTAGTAAAAAACAATCAACCCAGCAAGTAGGTATGATCCTACTAGCAACACATCAATACCTTAGAGAATGATGGCGAGGATGGTGGCCATGGAGCATGAGAGAAGACTCCTTATTTAGGTTTTAGGGCTAGTAATGTAGCATACTAGAGGGAGAGAGAGAGAGAGGGAGAGAGAGTAGAGCTCCATCCACAGCTCCTCATTGTGAGCAATGTCGTCATAGCTTCATTGCTTGGTGAAGTGGGTGAAGTGTGGTTTTGAGTGAGAGAAGGCCTCCTTATATAGGTTTCTGAGAGGGTTTAGGATTAGGGATAAACATGCTTAAATCCGCTGATTGGGTTACTTTTTTCTTAGGGTGGTCAACAGATTGAGGTCACCTGATATGTCACCATCAAGATATATCTCTAGAGTGATGTGAGAGGGGAGGGTAAATGCTGATTTTTCTGATTGTGACACATGGGGATAAGGCCTTGACCAGCATTTAAGAGTAGGTAAGGTGGCTGTTGAAACTGGAGGTAGAAGCACATGTCAGGGGGGGACCTGCTGGGTCCTCCTGAATATCAAATTCTCAAAAAATCCTCAACCATGGCTTCTTTTGACATGTGTTCTTTGAAAAAATCAGCATGTCTCTTTTCAACTCAAAAGTCTTTATCCCTGTTGACTCACCTTTACCATAAGATTTTCCCCCTTTTCTCCTCCTGTAACTGCATTGTTGATGCCCAATCACTGCTTCTAGTAACAGGAACTGTTACCTACCAAATACTTATGGTGTAACTCCAGGCAGAAAAATGATAGAATCGTAGAAGATCCCCCATTTTTCACTGTTCGAGTACTATCACATTAAAGCACCACTATACTGGTTGTGCATTGGTTACCATATCATCTAGAATGAGTTACAGGTATTGTTCAAGCTGAAAAAAAACAAACCTCAACCTTTTGCTCAAAATAAACCAAGCCCCTTCTCACTACCCAGTAATATGCAGAAATTACCATGTATCTGATACATTCTTACCAGCCCCGACTCTAGGCCAAACAAATGACAGCAAAAAAAAACCATAGCATCAAGTATAAGGTCCCCCATTTTTTACAGCCCAAGTACTGCCACATTAAAGCAATCCTATAGGGGTTCTGCATTGGTTACCATACCATCTAAAAAGAGTTACAGGTGTTTTTTAAGCAGAAAAAACCCAACCTTTGCTCAAACGAAACCAAGCCGTTCCCACTTCATAGTAGTATTGCAGAAATCTCCATATTTATGATAAAGTGATATATAGCCGCGGCACTAGGCTAGTCATACGTCAGTAACTCGTATAAGAACCCCCATTCCTTTTCCAAATATTGCCACAATAAGCACCATTTAATGGTTTAAACAGATACCTTTATCAAAAAAACGATTTACAGGTGCTGTATAAGCTAAAAAAGGTAGAAACTAATTCCCCTACAATGGCCAAGAAATCAAACAATGCTTAGTATGATCATCAATGTATTTCAAGCCAATTGTAATTGCCTAGTTATGCAGTCGTAGAAAAAAAATTAAAAAACCAAGTATCATTCGTTGGTAAATGCTCGTTTTAGTAGAAAAAACATTAACGTGTGTCATCAAGGTATCAAGGCGAGTACTAACATGAGATGGTAGCTCAAAACTTCCATAGCTGTTTAGTTTAAAAAACCCTCACACTTCTTCTTGAAAAACACATACAGGAAAATAAACCCAAGACTAAGTGAGGGGCCAGAGCACCCTCTACCCTCACCTTATATAGCAGGCTTTCTACCAATAGCACTTGGATCACACCACAACTAGCTATGGATTTTCAAAAACTTTCACATAACTGGATTGTTGGACTGGATAAAAGCTCCATTTGTCCCACTCTTATATGCAAAAACTTGGCCTGGAATATAGCACACTCTAGGATTTCTAGGAAGGAATTCACACCACTTAAAGATTCCCCCTATAATGTCACTTGTGATATCTCAAGACATCTTGAATGTATAGGATATTTTCATCAAAATATTAAACTTCCTACACTATTTCCCACCTATAGGGTACACAAACATAAGTTTAGATGGATATCAGATGCCTCAAATAGTATTTTTTTCTAATATTACTAAAGATATTACCAGTTGCCTTGATCTGATTCTCTCTAAATTTGAAAATATATGTGTCTCTAAAGAGAAAATCTGCTCTAACTTTCTTCAAATTCACCACAGCCCTTTTTGGTTAGTTTAAAATGCCACTGAGGTTACCAAGGTGAATGGTTCCTCTTTATTTCCCAAAGCAAGGGCTGACATTATGTCTTCAAAGTCGGGGTCAGTAGCATACTCATCTATCATAGAAGATAGATCATTATGAGTTTCTATAGACACCGCATTAACTTTTGGTCGTTGTGAAAGTGCATCGGCCACTTGATTGTGCTTACTAGCAATGTGAGGAATATGAAAATAAAATTGCAAAAGAAAATTTTCCCACCTCATTTGTTTGTCAGAAAGCTTGGTTTGCATCATGAAGTACTTGAGACTTTGATGGTTTGTTCATAAAATGAATCGAGTCCCCAATAGATAGTGTTTCCATGTGTCTAGGGCATGTAGAATAGCTAAAATCTCTTAATCATGAATGCCTAAGACCCGTTCATCCGTATTGAGCCTTCCGCTCTCATATGCTATGGCATGCCCTTCTTGAATCAAGACTGCTCCAAGGCAATAACCACAAGCATCACATTGAACCTCAAATGGCTTTGAGAGATCCGGCAGCATAAGGACTGGTTGGGAGCTAAGCTTCTCTTTGAGCTTGTCAAAAGAACTTTGCTCCTTAGCAGTCCATAAATACTTAACGTTCTTCTTTGTTAAGTTATGTAATGGTCCTGCTATTTGAGAGATTTTTTCTATAAAGCGTCTATAGTATGCACATATACCAATAAAGCTTCTTAGCTCATGTAGATTCCTTGGATTAGGACATGCTTTTATTACCTGCAACTTTGATGGATTGTTGGCGGATACGCCGTGACGGACGTTAGCACAGCGAGAACTCACCTAACAAGATTTGTCAGCTAAGGACAAAGCTTGACCCACCGCCGCAGGTGCATGGAAGAAAGCATAGGGTGTCAACCTACACTCGACCGACTATTGACTACTTCCTACAGAGGTATCTACCCAATGTCTAAGTTACAGCCTTCAAAAGTACACAGGAGGAGATTTTCTACAACGCTTCCAAGAGCCAAATACCCATTAGATGTCCTCGAAACGCTACAAAACTTGAGGGAAATCCTATTAACATCAATGGGCCGCTCTCCCTAAGGTCCGTGACCCAAAACCCTACCCAAAAACACACGGTGCAAAATCACGTAGGATGTCTGACAGGTTTTTGCAGGTCGTCGTTTCTGAAAACTAAAGTGCGTAATGTGTAGCTCTACTCATTGCGAATGCGTGGATATGCTGAAATGTGAAAATAGACACCATATGCTCACCGAAATACCATAAATAGCTCGCGGGTCAATCTCGTGAATCCGGGCCGTACACGCACAATGTAGGTGTTGGCGCGTAGCTCTCTCCGGGGGCAACACGCTGCACTTCTCCGCACTCGATTCTGACCACTAGTGTGCGCGTAGCGTCAAGATAAAATCTCACTCTCTCTCGTACACAGAATACGCTTCTCACAGACACTTGATAAAAATCAACAAAAGGTTTTTTCATTAAGGTCAAAATTTGGTATAAATACCTTCCAGTTACAATATCTCAAGTTCCAAAGTAAAATCTTACTCAGTCTAATGGCAAAAATAATATACTAAATTGGAAACTTTTGCAAGTCCCAAGTGTTTTCGAATGAAATTACAGGTTTTTTTCTTAATCAGGGAATGACTACATAGGATTTCTTTCTTTTCGTAGTCCGCCAGTCTTTAGTTGAGTGTAGCCGCCAGTCTTCTACTAACACTCCCCCCTCCTAATTCATGTCATCCCCGACATGACAGTAGAGCTGCTGCTTCAGTGGAGGCTTTTGCGCAACTTCAGAACAAACTCATACCGTGCATGCCGGGGCTCTCAGTATTCTCTGTTTGTAGCGTTTGTGAATTATCTTCTAATCTTTCCTGAAGCTTCAGCAATTCTACTTGCAATGACTTGTTTTCCTCTTCCAATCGGCTTTGTATCACCATTGATCCTTCTTCCCATTATCACTCTCTACTTCTTCTCAAGCGTCAACTCTTTTTGGAGTTCTATCATTTGTTCTTCAAACGCATCTTTTTCTTGGCTCGTGCTAGTTGTAGCTGCAGCTCTTGCCCTACCCGGCGACGCTCTCAACCTCTGAATAGTTTTGTCTTTTACTTTGATTTGATCTTTGAGCTCAATTACCTCATCTTGGCTAGCATCATATGAGATTTTAGCCCTATCCTTAGCTTCTTTCAAGCTCTCTATTTGCTTTGACTCTTCCGCTAATTGTAGGGTTAGCTCATACCTTTCCTTCTCAGCTTCAGAAAGAGCCTTGCTGACTTTCTGGTATTCCTCTTCAGAGTTTAGCAGCTTCTGATTGTTTTCTTGGCCTTGATTTTCTAGCTCCTGACATTTTTGTAGTGCTTCTTCTAATTGAGCTTGTACCTGTGCTTGGCCATGCAACTGCTCCTGGTTTTGCCTCTGGAGTGTTTCCACATCTGTTTTAACATTTTATTCACTCAACCTCAACTCTTTGTACTCTATTTCTTTGGCCATTGATCTGGCTCTCAATCCTTGTAGTCTTTGTATAACTTCTTCCCAGTCTTCCTCTTGTGGTTGCAAATCTATGGTGTCTATTGCATTCTCCTTCAGCTCCACCAAAAGAGGGCTCAATGCGGATTTTTCTGGTTTAGGTGTTGATAATTGAAATGCTGTTTGAGTTGCCTCCTCTCGAGTGTATCCAGCAGCTAGCAGATCCAAGAATATTCCATAATTCCTTGCCTCAAGATCTTGCTTCTCACCTCTTGGTTCAATTTCTGCCTTCTTCTCTTTCTCTTTGTTCTCCTCTTCCTTGGAGTCTTGTTGCCCATCAGATTTGTTCAACTCCTCAGTTTGTCGTGGTTGAGGAGGACTAGGAGGAGGTGGTGATGGTGGAGGACTTGACTCTTGGCTTGATGGTGGGGTTGATGGTTTCTTTTTGAAATCCCGGTCAGCTTTTGTTTTCCTCTCTCTTTCTTCCCCTTCCTACTCTTCTAGCAGCTGCCGCCTCACATCATCAACCTCTTCGTCAATAAATGGTATGACTGGAATGCTCTCAGCTGCCGCATCTAGGATCTCAAAATTCTTTATGTAGTCTTCAAAGCGATCCCTATTTTCCCTTCGAGAAGATCCAGACATTGCCTCAAGTGAGGGATTCCATAATTCATTTAGATCTCCTTTTAGCATTCGTTGGGCTTTGAAACTTTCCATCAACCTTTCTAGCCGAGCAGCCTTTTGGGATTTGGTCTCTTTTGCTGGCATTTGTATAGTAGCTTTCTTTCGTTAAGCAGGCTCTTCTTCCACTGTTTCTAGCTTTCTCTTTAGTCTGGTGGTTACCCTGGGAGTTGTAGGTTGTTCCTCTTCCTTGTCCTCTGCCAGCTCTAACCAGTCATTCTATGATGGAGGAAGAGGCCACTAGCCCCTTGCATGTAAAGCTTCATATATCACCTTTGTAAGCATCTCCCCCGGTGCAATGTATGTAGGATTCAGGGTTCCCATTCTCACAATGTTGTACTGTAGGTACGCTGCATAATCTATCTCTTTTGGCGTTCTTGCCTTCATTGCCCATGTAAATGTCGTTCCAATTGCTGCCGGTGGTGCAGTGTACTTTTGAGGTCTCTTTGTGCACATATGGAAATATTGGTTGTAAAGTTGACACATGGTTGCCACCATTGGATCAGCAACATCCTCGAAGGTGTAGTTCTTCTTGATTTCTTTGTATACCTTTACCTCTTCTCGCCTCTTGTTGACACTGTCGCCTTTGTTAGGGAGGTTCAATGCACTTTCTACCACTTCTGGCGTGATTACAATTACTCTGGTCTTCCCTTGCAGATCTGTCACTTTGGCTATTCCATTTTCTTTGATTGTGGTGATGAATTCCCAGACTCTCTGGATGTCAATTCTTGCTGGGCAACGCTTCAAAATAATTGTGTAAGTTGAGCTTTTCCAAGAGAGACAGTATATCTGGCTTTCTCGTGAACTCATTGAGTTCCTGAGGTATCATTGGCAGCTCTATGGCATTGCCTTCTGGGTCCTTGAACAGGCCTTGGCATATCCTGAGGTCGTTTGCTTCCAGTAGGTTGCTTTGTAACCAAGTGGAATGGGCTTTATGGTTCCTGTTGGTATTACAAATGACTCCACTTCATCTAGGTAATATTTGTTGGTCATTCTTTTCTTCTTTGCTGGTGACTTAGCGACTGCCATGGATCCTGTTGCACTCAGTAGTCCAAAGTTAGCGTTCTTTACAGATTAGCTGATAAACTGAGTTTTAACTATACAATTGACTTGAAAATTGAAACATGAGCTCAAGAGGGACTAAGGGTGGCTTGCAAATGAAAAGAGTAAGAATTGTGCTTCAAATTAAGCTTGGAGACATACTACGTGTAGGATGTCTTTATCCTCAGAATGACTTGAAACTTGTCATGATGATAGCCTATGACCTATACATCACAGCTATGTGCTTGGATTTTGATTTGGACACCAAAAAGTGAAATATTGGACTATTTTAGGCTTTTGGTTCACAAATGAGTAGGATGTCCTGTACTGATAAGCAAATGTTGTCCAAATGGCTTGAAAATCGATTGTAGGCTTCTTGTAGCATGATGGTTCCATTTATGATGTCAAAATTTGCTTAGTAGGTCAATATGACTCTGGAGACATACTACGCGTAGGATGTCTTTCTTGATCAGAATTGCATGAAAGTTGTTAGTATGATAGGGCATAGCCTGTAGATCATCACCATGGTCTTAGATTTGAATTTGGATAAGTTTTGAGGGTAGGAAGACCATTTTTGGTGTTTGGGAATCTGAAATGTACATCTATGGAGCTATGAGGCCAAAAAGTGATTTGTTTAGCTGGACACTTGGTGGGTGGGCTTGTATGAATGTGATAAGCATGTATGAAGGCCAAAAAATCCATCTGGAGGTCATTTCAAGCTTAGAGACATACTACGCGTAGTATGTCTTTTTTCATGATTTTGTAGATATGACCTCATAGTTAGCTTTGACATGATGTGAAGAATGTATGGTTCAAGTTTCACTTGATTTGGATCATTTTTGATAGCTCTATGAACAATTCTTGCCTCTATGCTCTGACTTTGTGTTATTTGATGCATAAGAGGTCAACCTTTGTCCAAATGGGGTGAAACTTGAGAGATAAGCTGTAAATGACATGTAGAAGATGTGTGTATGGCTGAATGATGAGTTGGGTGCCCAAATATGGCCTTGAGACATCCTACATGTAGTATGTCTCCTATGTATTTTTTTGGCAATCAGTCCTACTAACATGTGCGTATGACCTCCCTAAGTCCCTTTGTGCTTTACTTATTTTAAAAAATCAAATGGTTAGTTAGAAACTCCCTTCTTGGCTTTCGGAGCCTCAGAGGTGATTTCTGACTCTTGGAATGCTTTCTCGCGATGAAATTTCTTAATGATGACCCGCATAGCTCTATTATCCCTTGGGGAACCTTGCCATGTGATTCTTGTTGGTTTTGGCTTCACTTGAGCTTCGTTTGGCGATTTGTCGCTCTGGAAGCGCCCATGATTGCATTTGCATGCCCCCGATGATTTGTAGTGTCTACCACCATAGGATTGGGTTGTTGAAGGCCTTGGTAAGCTGCTCGCGAAGTTTGGTGGCAAACGGATGTCTCGCTTGGCTGTGAGAGCCAAGTGATGCTTTGCGTTTTCGATGCCGTTTCTAAAGCTTAGGCCTACTTTTGGTCACCTTTTGGCCATGTAGCCCATGTAGCCTTGTAGAGCTTGTCGAGAAGTGCCTACTCATGAGTTTTGGTATGATTCTGGCTACCTTTTCCGGATTTCCTCTTTGTGGCTTCTTGCAGGGCTCTAGAAGTTAGGGTTTTTCCCGTTGCTTTCTTGCCTCTTTCGGGCATCCAAGATTGGTCTCCTAGGCTAGGGTAAACCCCCTATGAAGTCTTGTTGGTATTGGGTTAGCCGTTAGGTGGTTATCTACGCTCACAGGTCTCTACCCTGCAAACCTCGTTGGAGTTCTATGCTAGTTTTGGCGACAAAACATCACATATACATGAAGAGCATAAGGTGCTGAGTCTACCTCTCATATCTGGTAGTCATCGGATGACTGTGCGTGGCTTTCGGCTGCTGGAAGTCCTGTGCGCTCTAGGTGGCTAGAGCTCTCTCTCACAAGTGAATAGTAGAAATGAGCTCTAAGTGGAGTGAAAAAATCTTATAATGGGGGTCCCGGAACCATTTTTCATGAAGTTTGACATGTGCTCCTAACTTTTCGCGAAACGCAATTTAGACTCAAAAAGTTCTCCATTTTGACTCCATTTGCCCAGTTTTTGAGAATTTTGACGATTCGATCAAAATCTAGCCACAACACGCCTCCCGCTTCATTCTCATAATTGCACCCCCACTACACTCTGGGTTGTTTTCTAGTCACTAATCATCCCCATCTTTTTTGTTTTTCATTACGATTGCATTTCACCTGCTTTTTGTATTTTTGAAGTTTTTCTGCCAATAATTAGTAAATTTAAAAGGAAAATAGAAAAATCAACCCAAATAAACCCCAAAAATAAAAATAAATCAAAAACTTCCCCCCGACACATTATGTACACTCACATGTAATTTTTATGGTCGGATTTCTTTCTTTTACCAATATTTTGCCAAAAAAATGGCTATTTTTATATATATACATACACTTATCAACCCCAATTTGGCCTCATATCTCTGTAGATTAATGTTGTATAAGGGCATATGTACTTTGGTTAGTCCAAAAAATTTCACAATCAAACGTAAAACCCCCAAAAATAGTCAAAACATGTCCTTTTTGCTGCTTTTTACTGTCATCGGGTCCGCATTGAGGATGCCTCCCCCCCTCCTGATCGGAGTCCTCCGGGAAGACAAGGTATCGCCTCGGGGTATATGTTGTGCATGGGTTTAAAAAAAACGTGCTAATGCATGGCCTTGTAACATGGTCCTACCTGATGCATACACGGTCAATGCATGGTAAAAGTAATGTTGTGCGAGAGGAGGGAATAAGCAAGATGCTTATTGGCATTTAACGTCGAGGTTTCCTCTTTGTTGTTGGTTTGGTTGGCAGATTTTCTTTGCAATTAAAATTTGTAATTCTGTCGCTCTTTGTTTGATCGTCTTCTTTGCGAAGGTGCCCTGGTTTTCCGCTCCTGTAGGTATGACCGTTGTGGTCTCCGTGGAGAGAATTGTCGTGGTTGATGTGGCCGTAATCTTTTTCTCTTTTGCTTGCCATTTGTAGCTTTGTTTTGGATGCGTTTGTAGGTTTATTGCCTCTTTTTTGGTCTTGGTGGCTTTTCGGTTGATCGGCATCCACACAGATTGATTTGCCGATGTCGTTTTTCTAGCTGTTGGTTTTGCTTGTACTGAAGGGAGTTCCTGTAGCATCGCCGTGGGGATCCAAATGTGTTTCTCATGTAGTTGGCGATTGAGCATGTTCTTCGGTATCCATATCTGTTTGATGACTCTGTTGGTGTTTGATTAACCTGGTGTTTCGGAGGCTGTCTGCTAGTGCACTGTGGTTTGTAGGCTCGGTCACGTAGATCTTTCCATACCCATACTTGTTGTTTGCTTATTGTTGACTTTGATCTATTTTTTGTCGCCTGTGGTATCTCATTTTTTGATTGAAGACAGTTGGCTGTTTGTTGTGTATCCTTTAGTAGGTATCTTTTGCTGGTTAAGTGGCACCCATCTATTTTTCTCTTGATCAATTGATTATGGCACCATTATTGGGTTCTTTCGGGTTGTCCTAGCAAAGGCTACCACTTGGTGTTCTTGTGCTTGTTGAATTCTGACTGTATTCGAACTCCAATCTATCTGCACATATTATTCTTTCTGCCATGGTTATCCCAATAACATTGGGTGTAGTGTGCTCGCATCCTCAACCATAGAAAACTTGTGGAGATAAACATTCTGATGTACTTGTATATGCAATATCGTCCATCCCAATGTGCTTAATGAATTTGAGGTACTGCTTTCCAGCACTTGTTGAGTAGGATGTAGTTGATCTTCGGAGCTGATTATATAATTTGCAAGAAATCATATTTGCTTGAGCTCCAGAATCAAGCAATGCCGTCGATTCA
Source organism: Adiantum capillus-veneris (assembly GCF_014529385.1). Lineage (NCBI taxonomy): Eukaryota > Viridiplantae > Streptophyta > Polypodiopsida > Polypodiales > Pteridaceae > Adiantum > Adiantum capillus-veneris. Next base: position 33,836 of record NW_028221799.1, read on the forward strand.
ACTTGATTGCTACCCACTTTGACTGCAATTATTGGTTCCACTGTGTCTTCACCAAAATTCGTTAATCGAATAGCATTTATTCGCAATGGTGATCCACTTTGTTGTTGTTGTCCTAGAAGCCTTCTTTTTGCAATGCGTTCTTTTGCTTCTGCTTGTGCTTCTTCTTGTACCCTCCGTTTCTCCTTCATCCATTGTTTTTCTTGATGGATTTGTTGAAGCATATCCTGTGTTAGTGATAAATGGTATTTTTTTAACCGACACCCACTACTCCAATTTGGCATTTCTTCTCCTGTCAATGTAGCAAGTTTGACAGCTCCACTTTGTGATAAGTCACTAATCGCAAAGGGTCCCATCTCTCTCTTTTTAAGTTTTTTGGCATGTTGCTCCAAAGTATAAACAAGTACATAATCACCTGTTTTGAACTCTTTCGTATGCACATGCTTGTCAAAAAACTCTTTTTGTCTTCTCTTTTTAGCATAGATCAAAGCTACAGCTCTCAATCGAAGTTCATCTAGCTTTTCAAGATCATCTATTCTTGAAGAGATCTCATGGCCTACCCATTCTAAGCGTTTCGCTACTCGTAGAGTTAGAACTAAAAACTCTATGGGTAATATAGCATTTAGACCAAACACCATGTTGTATGGTGTGGTTCCGATTGATGTTTTGTAAGCTACCCTGTATGCCCATAGTGTTGAGTGTAATTGTTGATCCCAGTCTGTCCTTGATTCTGATACAATTTTAGTCAAAACAGTGCATAGGGTTTTATTTGTGGCCTCAGCTTGTCCATTTGCCTGTGGGGGATGATATGGAGCAGCTTTTCTATGTATGACCATGAATTCCTCTAACAAGTATTCAATGACTTCATTAAGAAAATGTGTTCCTCGATCAATGACAATTTATATTGGTAATCCGTATCGTACAAAGACATTCTCATACTAAAATTGAGCAGTGGTTCTTGCGTCTGCTTTTTGTGTTGCTTTGGCTTCAACCCATTTTGTGAGATAGTCCATAGCCACAATGATATATTGGGTACGGGTGCGATATGTAGGGGGTGAAATAGGCCCCACAAAATCAATTCCCCATTTTGCAAATGCCCGTGCTCCCATCATTGGCCGTAGTGGCATCTCATCTCTCTTTATTGGCACCTTAGTGCACTGACATGCGTCACAATGCTTTACAAACTCCTCAGCATCCCTGTGCAATGTAGGCCACCATATTCCTGTGGTTAAGACAATTTTTATCGTCTTATCGCCTAAAAAATGGCCTCCACTTATTCCTCCATGTGCGTGTTCTAGAATCAGCAAGTATTCACTTTCACTTGCACGGATTCTAAGTTGATTGTCCTTTCCTCTCTTGTAGAGTTGATTTTCGATTAAATTAAAGTCTCGAGCCTCCAACTCTATAGCCCTTTTTCGCGCTTTTGTTATATTTTTAGGAAATTTCCTTGTTGTTAAGAAATCAATAATATATTGACTCCATGCAGGTGCAATGGTTACCTGAAACAATGTCGCGTGATCCACTGGTCGTTTGGCATTACATATAGTACAATTGTTAACATAAGCATGTGTATCAGCATACATAGTTGTCTAATAAACTCCTAAGTGTTTCAATCTTTGGTGTGTTTTTATTGTTGAACAATGAAATACACAATCTTGGTGTGTGCTTCTTCAAGATAACACTCGAATTCCTTTGGATTTATACATAATTGTAGAATTTGGTCCGAGCCTAGATGGTACAATCGTCCTGCACCCAACTGAAATTTTTTTGTTTGTCGAAATTTTTGTTGTTTGGATCTATCTTCCTTGTTATCAAATCTACCTCCAAAGAAAAGAATGCTAACAATTTCCTTAGACCATTTGGGTATCATTTCAATATTGAAAAGATAAGCATCAGTATGTCATCATCTACTCCTTCATGAGCTTCCCCGTTTTGTAGCCTTGAAAGATGATCCGCTCATAGATGAGTTTTACCTTTTTTTACTACCACTGTGAAGTCAAACTCTAGCAATATAATAAACCACCGTATAATTCTCCCAGTATTGCATGGTTTATTTACTAGATACAAAAGAGCTTGATGATCTGTAAAGAACACAAATTTGTTTGCAAGCAAGTAATGCCAAAATTTCTTTACAACATAAATCATTCCTAATCCCTCTCTTTCAGTGGTGGTGTAGTTCTTTTCTGCACTATTTAGCTGTCGGCTCGCATAACAAACTGGGAAATCCATTGTTCCATCTCCAGGTTGAGCCAGAATACTCCCAATTGCGTATGCAGAGGCATCAATGTGAACATGGAATATCTTTTCCCAATCTGGTGCTTTAAGTACAGGTGCTGATATAAGGTTTTCCTTAAGCTTTTTGAATGAAGTTTCACACTCTTCAGTCCAGTCGAAACTGACTAATAAGCAATATAGTGGTTGTGAAATGACCGCATACATATATATATGAATCTTCGATAATATCCGCAGTGTCCCATGAAAGATTGTACTTGTTTGGCATTAGTAGGCCTGGGCAAGTCTACTATGAATCTAATTTTGTCTAGGTCAGTGGTTATGCCATTTCTTGAGACAATATGTCCTAAGATGCGGCCCTGTCTTACCATAAAAATGCACTTTTCCGGGTTGAGACAGATTCGATATGTTCTGCACTTCTCAAATACCTTTTGTAAATGGTCAATATGTTCTTCTCGTATAAGAGAGTGGACACACAGATCATCCATATATATTTCTAAGAATATTCTCAGGTATTCTTTGAACGCATGAGTCATTAACCTTTGGAAGGTGGCTGGGGCATTGGTTAGGCCAAAGGGAATAACTCTATACGCATATATTCATTACTCTGTGGAAAATGTTGTTTTGTGATCCTCTATTGCAATTGCCAATTGGTTATACCCCAAAAATCCATCTAAAAAGGAATAAGCCCGTTTTCCTGCTACCCTCTCAAGCACTTGTTTCGTGATTGGCAAGGGATAATTATCCCTTATTGTGGCTGCGTTCACTTTTTTGAGGTTCACACACACACGCAGCTTTCCATTCTTTTTGGAGACAACCACAATGGGTGACACCCAATCTGTATGCTCGATTTCATAGATGAATTCAACATCCATCAGCTTGTCAATCTCTTCTTTGATTTGTTTAGCGAATGTGTCATTATATGTGTAAGGACGTTGTTTGCTTGGTTTGGCATCTGATTTCAAAGGAATTGTATGTTGGCATATCGAGGGATCAACTCCTTTGAGGTCTTTGTAGGACCATGCAAACACATCTTTATACTTCTTGAGAAGTTGTGTTAGCCTTTCTTCTTCTTTCGGCTCTAAATCAGTTGCTATATAGACAGGCTGAGGCTCTTCGCCTGGCGTAGCGAGGTCTATCCATTTTGCATTTTCCAGTCATCGTAAGATTCCTGGTTTATTCTTTCCCTAATTGGTGGTGTCATTATGATTTTTCTGTCTTGGATGGTGAATTTTTGATAGTGGGATGGTACATTCATGTTTCCTTGTTTTGAATCCTCCTTACTGTCACTTTCTCCCTCAGTAGTCCATACCTCTCGTAACGACCGTTTTAGTTCTTGGTATTTTTTTTTACGCTCCATTTTGGTCCACTATGGATCTTTTGTCTTTTCTTGTTTTGATTGTTGAGATTTTCTTGATTTTGTTTCTTTTTTAGTCTTTCGTGCTTGTTTTATTTCCTCATGTGTCCTTTCCCTTCGAACTCTTGAGAATCTTCCTGATATTTGGTTTTTTACACAATCCTCTGCCTTGACAAGCATTCGATAGTGAGTTTTATCTTTTATCATGGGCATCCGGTTCTCTCTAATTTTGTTTTCTGCTCTTTTTTTTCTATAGCGTTCCTGGTGTCTAGGGTGTTGATTTGCAAAATCATAAAACTTGATATCTGCGGTTGTCTCCCCACGCTCGCTTGAGCTGTCTGAACACTCGTTATCTGCATCGTTACTTAATTCTAGATGCTTAGAGGACTTATAAAACTCTTCTTGTTCTGGTGAGTCTACATTCTCATCTCTTGCTGGTATAAGTGTATAAGGCTTACCATGTAACATCATAGCCATCCTTATCGCAACATTTTGTCGTTGGGCTATCTGTAATGGTACAGACATCCAATGTTGCTAGTATGTGTTCCCATTCCAGAGGTTCTAAGGCATCTTCGGGAAAAGGTTCCGGAATGTAATCCTTGTCCTCAATAGCTCTTTCTGAGATGCATTCCTCTCTTTTTAAGCTCCCACAATGTGAAGCTCCGCACATCCATAGCTCTTTTTTCTGCCCTAACCATGCTGGGAGTTCGGACCCTGCCAATGTAGCTGAATCAAACTCTTCCATTGGTGTGTGGTTCACATCCTTGTAACTATGCCTGCTTGATACCTAGGCATCGGTGGAAGTTGAGGAGATGCTACCTGAGCTTGGGGAGCATAAGGTTGCTCTCTCACATATCCCTTGTTATAATAACATTCCTCCGTCACATGGTTTGTCCATTTTTGTTCAATTGCATACCACTTTGGCTGCTTAGCCTAAGGCTTTGCATACATATTAATTTTTTTTAGCACTTCCTCCACAAGCTACTCCTGGCTTACAGCTACTTCTCCTTTCGGTGCTGTCTTAGAGGACTTTCTTCCACTTTGTTGTGAGGATGAATCGTCATCAAGATCCTTGAATTCACCCTCCTTGTAGACTGTACAATTGTCTACAAAGTAAAGAGCCTCTTAACTAATTTAACATCGTGTCCTCCTCATATGTAAGTCCTTCTGGAGATCTGCGTTCCTTAGTCCTTGAATAAATATAAGCATAAGTCTGGACTGAGTTGGCAGTTCTTCCACAGGGCAGAACTTCACATATCTTTTTAGTCGTAGGGCTGCCTTTCGCACAAATTCCCCTTCTTTCTGTTTGAACTTATGGATTTGTGAGACTGTATTATGAGATATCCCCCTTTGTGAGAATTCCTCAATAAACTCGTCAAAAACCTCCTCCATAGACTCAAAATCTCTACGCTCCACAGAGTCAAACCAAGTTACAGCATCTTCTTCTAGGGTAAGTCCAAACTCTGCAAATTGAGTAGGGAAGTCCAAACTTCTTCAGCTCTAATTACACGCACAAAGGCTGCTACATGATCCCTAGGATCTCTGTTTCCCGTGTATTTCTTGTTTACCCATTTTTGCACCTGAGAAGGTATAATTCTACGATGGTCTACAAATCTCATCAGTGGTTCTCCTCATCCTACTCGATATACCTCCTCTGGCCTTCTGTAGTGGGAGGGTTCCTCTCCCAGAGGTGCCCCTAAGCCATAATTTCTGACGGTTCTTGCAAGAGGTGGTTCATCTCTTCGAACTCGTTCTATGGGTTGTTCTCTTAGCCCCCGTGCGGCTGGATAACCATCTCTATTTCGGTCTTGTTCTAATGTCGCACTTTGTTGAAGCCATGCCTGCAATGATGGTTGGGTTGCTTGTTGGTTCTGGTAGTTGAATGTTTGTTGTCGGTTAGAATGTGATGTTGTCTCGTACTCCTTTGAAAATGGGTTTGTTGACTTGCTAGGGGTATAGGTGGACCTTGGTACTTCTTCGGGGGCATATGTTGATGTTTCTGGAACTGTTGCCTTTGCTACCTCCTATGGGAGAATTCGTTTATATTCTCGCCCGTACCTATCAACAAAAATGATATCCTTCTCCATAGCAATTTCATAAGAGAACAAGTAAAGAATCTTGTCTTTGCTTAATTCATTTGGGTAGGGTTCTTTGCATCGAAAATAAGAGACTACTCCCTCGCTCTCATGTTTATAATGTCCCACATTATCTTTATAGGTAGAGACCCTAGTTTTTTTTTATCATACATAAAAACAACTCCAAGTCGATCAATTTTTGGAGGCGGCTCTTGAGCCTCTGAGACCATTGTCCTTTTGCCACATTATCTCCATATCTGTTGTAATCCTCAGGGTTACTAACTATCAAATAGTGGTTCCCCTTTTCGTCTCGGAATCTATCTCCATCATCATAGACTCAAATTATCTCCAGTCTCTGAGAAGGTCTTTCCTCTACAAATAACTTGCGTCCCCAATAGTCAGAATAAACTAGGGCTCCCCTAGAGTTTGTTCCTTCTAAGAAGATTATAGTGAACGTGGCATCGTTCAAAGGGTTTTGGGAGTACTTCCTCCTAGCATTGGTCCTTCACCAGAGAAACCTCCTAGATGTTGACTACCCATCATGAAGAAGGACTTATCTGATGAAGTGTCAATATCACAACCTTCCTCAATGATTGGGGCTAATGGATATAGCCTTGCACGGGTTACACTTTCTTCAGTGGATACTAAGCTACCCTAATCACCTGTCACTTTTTGGTCTCTTGGAATGTGTCTTCCTGATCTTAAATTCATCAAACTTAGCAATGCAATTTATCACAAATCCAACCACTCACCTGGCAAGGGATCAGTTTCCGCTTAACTTATTGCCTTGTTGCCTGTGCTGAATATACCTGTACACAAGCATTTAATTTTGGCAATCGAATCAAATCATTTAACCACTAGAGGTGGTCTTAGTAATGATTGGTATAACTGGTGAGTTAACCTCAACCACTACTGTACTCTATACACTTCGGATGTTCTTGATTAGGTCTGCCAATCTGGAACTGTACACCACCCAAGTGTTTATCAATATAGAGGTAAAGTTTTAATTTTGTCTCTGCTCCGTCACAAGGTCAGACAAAGTTCAATTTCACTTCTGGAAGAAGTTTTGGAACCCTTAAGTCAATTAGAACCTCCTGGTAGGTCCACTGTTTAATTTTGTCCAAGAAATGACCCTGTAGACATCCTATGCGTAGGATGTCTTTTTTGCTCTGTTTCAGCCAAAATTTTCAATGTGGCTTTTCCTTGATGTGCTGAGCTCACTGGTGTGTTTATTTTTTGGTTTGGACACCTATAAGCTAGCGCTAGCTGATCAGGATTCTGTTTTAGAAGCCTAATGTCAGTTCTGATGATTTCACCAGTCCAATCAGCTCCAAATTGGACCAAACTTGACTAGGAGGTTTGTCTAAGGCTATATGATAGCTTGGTATGTCTCAAATAGGAATTTGGACTTTTCTTCATGCATTATACATACTACGTGTAGTATGTCTTCTGCAACATAATTTGACCAAACTTGGCCCACAGCCTTTCCTTGGTTTGCTGAGCTCACTAGTGTGTTTATTTTTTGGTTTGAATGTCAAAAGACCCCAAATTTAGCTATTCTATCCTTTTTCAGTCAAAAACTGCTAAAGTCTGCTTAAACTTCAATTTTTTCACCCAATTGAGATGAAACCTTTCTCATGCACTCAATAAATCATGTAGATCATGCTCATGAAGACATCCTATGGTTTTGGTCTTAAAATTATGCCTTGGCACAAATTGGGTAGGATGTCTAGCAATTTCTTTCTTTTGGCCTCCACCTATCAAGATATGGTCAATCTTCCACTTTCCAGGTGAAATTAGAGTAAAACCTACCTTCTTAACACTCTGGCCAACTCAGATTCTCCAAATTCCTACCAGATCACCCTGTAGACATACTACGCGTAGAATGTCTACTATCTTAAATTTTAAATTTTTTCTGTCAATGGGCTTCCCTATGCTCATCAGCTCTCTGAGAAATACTCACAAAAACTTTTGGACTTCAATTCAGCTTCTAAACATAAATTACCGTCTCTTACAGCTCTTTGATGAACATAACATCAAATATAGCATGCATGAAGTGCTCCAGATCATAATCATGATGTCCTACTTACCCTACTCCTACTCATCATGTGAGATGGTGATTTTGGTGTCTCGGTTGTTTCCTGGCCTTCCCCAGGCTCTCAAGCTATCCTTTCACCACCTCTACCACTCCAACTCCTACTCTCCTACCTAATACTACCTAAGTCGAAGGATCTAGGCCAGACACTCGCTCCCTAGACTCCTTCTAAGACCTAGAGAGTCCCCCACCCTCTGATCCTATCTAAATGTAAAATAAGACTCTGGCAAGCCAGAGAATCCCTATCCTCAATGACTAGTCTCAGTCACCTACCTAGGGTTTTCGTCCCTGGCAGCGGCGCCAATGTTGGCGGATACGCCGTGACGGACGTCAGCACAGCGAGAACTCACCCAAGATTTGTTAGCTAAGGAAAAAGCTCCACCCGCGCAGGCGCGTGGAAGCAAGCATAGGGTTTCAACCTACACTTGACCGACTATTGACTACTTCCTACAGAGGTCTCTACCCAATGTCTAAGTTACAGCCTTCAAAAGTACACAGGAGGAGATTTCCTACAACGCTTCCAAGAGCCAAATACCCATCATACGTTCTCGAAATGCTACGAAACTTGAGGGAAATCCTATTAACATCAATAGGCCGCTCTCCCTAAGGTTCGTGACCCAAAACCCTACCCAAAAACACCCGGCAAAATCACGTAGGATGTCTGACAGGTTTTTGCAGGTTGTTGTTTCTGAAAACTAAGTGCCTAATGTGTAGCTCTACTCATTGCGAACGCGTGGATATGCTGAAATGCAAAAATAGACACAATATGCTCACCGAATTACCAGAAATAGCTCGTGAGTCAATCTTGCGAAGCCGGGCCGTACACGCGCAATGTAGGTGTTGGCGCGTAGCTCTCTCTGGGGGCAACACGTTGCACTTCTCCGCACTTGATTCCGACCACCAGTGTGCGCGTAGCGTCAAGATAAACTCTCACTCTCTCTCGTACACAGAATACGCTTCTCACAGACACTTGATAAAAATCAACAAAAGGTTTTTTCATTAAGGTCAAAATTTGGTATAAATACCTTCCAATTACAATATCTCAAGTTCCAAAGTAAAATCTTACTCAGTCTAATGGCAAAAATAATATACAAAATTGGAAACTTCTGCAAGCCCCAAGTGTTTTCAAATGAAATTACAGGTTTTTTTCTTAATCAGGGAATGACTACATAGGATTTCTTTCTTTTCGTAGTCTGCCAGTCTTTAGTTGAGTGTGGCCGCCAGTCTTCTGCTAACATGGATCCATTCGGATACCATCTTGAGAGATAATATGACCTGAGTATTGAATCTCTTGAAGGAAAAAATCGCTTTTTTTTAAATTGAGAAAAAGCTTGTTCTCCCTCAATGCTTGAAAAAACACTTGGAGATGTTGCTTGTGTTCCTCCAAGGACTTGGATCAGATGATGATATCATCAAAGAACACTCCAATGAATTTGCAATAGGGTCTAAACTTTTTCTCCATTAGATGATTGAACGTGGCTAGTGCATTAGTCAGGCCAAAAGGCATGACTATATATTCATATGACCAAACGTTGTACAAAACACGGTCTTTAGGATATCTTCATCCACTATCCTTATTTGATGATAGCCAATTTTAAGGTCAATCCTACTGAAGTAGGTAGAGCCTTGTAGCTTATGAAACATATCTTCTACCCAAGGCACGAGAAATTTGTTTTTGATAGTGATATTGTTTATTGCTTGATATTCCACACACATACAATATGTACCATATTTCTTTTGCACTAAAAGGATTGGAGAACAAAAGGGAGAGGATCTAGGCCTCGCCATCCCTTTGTCCACCAATTCTTGTACTTGCCTCATGATCTCCTCTTGTTGAGCTACTAAAACTCGATAAGGAGGCTTGTTAGGTGGTGAGCTTCTTGGTAGGACCTCAATTTGATGGTCGTCATCCCCTCATTTTGGAGGTATGTCCATAAGGACATCATTGATGAACACATCTTGGAATCCTTTTCGAAAATTAGACAATTCTAACTCTTCTTGATTCCTACCATTTACATTTGATGAAACATTAGGATTTTTTAGGGACTCTTTGACAAAAATCATGTACGCAAAAACTGAGCTATTCATTGATTTATCAAAAGCATGAGGATTTACAAGTGGTATAGTACGACCAGACTCACTAGCATCTATATACATATTATTTTCCCTGTAGATGAAGTAGATTCTTCTTTCAGGGGACTTCATGTTGGCAGCCATGCGGTTGATGAACCATGGTGCCCCTAGAATAGAATCCTCATGTTGGAGAGAAGAAATAAAAAAATTCATCTTTGTCGACATAGCTTTGGACATGAAGCCTCAACTTCCCGATCAAGGGAGTAACGGAGGCTTGTTGTCCCTTGAAAGCTGTGTCAATCGTTACAGTATCTCCCATCTTGAAAGCTTGAATGCCCAACTTGGTGGCCAACTCCATTGATATGAAGTTGAGAGTAGAGCTAGGGTCAAACAAGATGAAGGCATCATGCTCCCTTACCTTTCCCAAGCATAGGAGAGAGGTGATCCTTTGCAACAATGAGAATCCTCTTTTGGAGCTTCGATAGTGGAAGCTCTAGGAGTCTCATTGCGGGCATTTCTCTTGGGGCAAGAACGATAGTTATGTCCTTTCTCCCCACAGTTAAAACATTTATGGTCCTTGACAAAAACTTCAAGCTCTTCAGGAGAGAGTTTGTTTTTACCTTTGTAAACTCCCTTCTCCTTGGACCAATTGTTGTTGTTGTTGTTATTGTTGGAATTGCCTTGAGAAGAACTTTGGGCATTGGTTTTCCCCTTTGTATCACTTTTGTCTTTGCTTTCCACGGGCTTGACATTTTATCTAGCCCCTTGTTGAAAATTGATGCGCGAAGCAACCATGGTGTGGTGGATTACTTCGGTGATAGAACCAGGACGTTGAGAGTTGATGTACTCGGCCATTTCTTCAGGTAATCCCGCACAAAATTTTTGCTTTTTCTCGATAAAGTCTATCTTTTGAAAGATTATTAATAATGCTTCACAAGTACAATCTTCAAGGGTCCCTGTCTCAGCAGTGCTCCCAAGCTAACCTGCCTGAGACTGAGGCTCTAGCACTTTATTTGTAGGCCCTGGGCATTCCAAAAGCAAAGTACATGAAAAACTTCAAGTCTAAAAGCATATGGGTTCCAAAAGCTTACTAGCGCAAATCACAAAATTTTCATACAGGTGTTATGTCAGTAGTGTAGATAGTGGAAATCCGTATGGCAGCCATGTCAGCATCACAAATTGCGGGTTTTGTTCAACTGGCACGTCATCAATCTTTTACGTCAAATTTTGTAGCCTTTGTCTCTTTTGGGCCCCATCAGACAATACCCTAGAATTTGGTTCAACTTATGAAATTGGGCGTCCTTCCACATTTGACCTCTCGGATTGGTTTCGCAAGTTGTCACAACTTCTTCTGCATCTTTCAGTGGGACTCTGACCTCTTTTTGTCCAGAGCTTGTCCTTTAGGTCATGCCACATGATCACTTTGTGACATACCCCCTCTTGAAAGAAATGTAATTGCCCTCGATTACACGTGCAAAACCAACATAAGCAAGCAACCAATTCAAGAGACTTTGACTCTAAGTAATGACGCACTAGACAACACAGATCCAGTACTTGCACAAAGACAACAATCATTGAATATTCACATGACATTCACATCACTATCCCCGTCGAGATCTTTGATAATGGTCATCGTAACGTATTTAGCAATCACATCCAGATCTCACTGACCTCTAGCAGATGTCAAGATTAACTAAATCTTGTTACTATCATATACACATCACCCCTCAGGTGAATCAAGACCAAAATAGTGCAGTCATTTTATCTTTCAATCATGCATTCAAACATCACACACATGAGAAAGAACATTATAAAAATCATTTAAGGAATTCCCATTACAAAGTACTTTTTTTCTTAAAGTTAAACAACAGAATACTATCAGCCCATCAATACCCTTGAAATCTATAAAGAAATCAGTGACTTTAATCCATCTGGGTAATTTGTGACAAAGGAGTAGAGTAACTCCCCTCTTATGCAATTTGCACCACATCAGATTCAACCCGTTGATCATTGGTAACTCTTGGAATAGTCGAATCTAGACCAAAATCCTCAAGGTAAAGTTCCAAAATCTGAGGAGTATCTGCTATGTACTCCTCCTCCATCCAATGCCGGATAGTTCTTAAAAATCGAGTAAATACCAACGTATCACTTTCCTTTCCTTGTGAGCCAGTATCTATTCTGGAATGAGAATATCCTTAGTTTCTTTCACTTCAGGTTGCTCCTCAAGCTCCTTGTCCACTATCACCTTACGTTTGAAAGGTTTCAACAAACCCACATGAAATGCATTGTGAATCTTCCAAGTAGCAGATAATTGTAGCTTGATGGATACATCATTTATCTTTTCTTGAATTTGGAAAGGGTTGTAGTATCTCCTACGAAAAAAGTTGCTCCTCAACCTTTTGTTTCCATAGGCGTGCCTTCTCAAACCATAGAAGCACCCAATCATCTTCCTTCAATTGCAATTCACGTTGATGCTTGTCTACTACCTTCTTATGCCTTGCTTGAGAATTCTCCAGAGTCTCACGCACCTTTGCAAAAGTAGTCTCCGAATCTTGAACATACCAATCTGCTTCAAAAATCTTATCCTTGGTGCTTAGAATAGGTGGTACCTTCTTAGCACCCTCAATGATCTCAAATGGTTCCTTCCTCATAGACTTATGCATCGTGTTGTTGTAGGCAAACTCCACCAAGGGAAAAACCTCTGAGATTTTTGTTCAGAGATGTAAGACTTCAACAAGTCCAAAAGTACTGAATTTGCAACTACTAAACGTCCATCTGTCTTCGGGTGGAAGGAGGATGAGAACTATAATGTAGTACCAATATTCTCCTAGATTTCTTTCCAAACCAAGCTAGTGGAATGGGGATCTCTATTTGAAACTATAACTTGAGGCATGCCTGAAGTTGAAATATCTGCAAGACAAACAGTTTAGCCAAATGATTTGGCTTAATCATCTTGTTGACTGGAATAAAGTGAGTGTGCTTGCTAATCTATCAATGATTTTCCACATGTCACCATTCCCACTCTAAGTCTTGGAAAGATAAAAAATAATATCCATTGCTATACTTTCACAAGGTCGGCTAGGTTCAGGTAAAGGCTTCAAAAGACTTGGTGCCTTATGCCTATCAAACTTGACCTTCTAGCATATCAAACAATTGTGAACAAACTCATCCACATCCTTTTTGAGCCTCGGCCAATAGAAAAACTGTTCCACACCTTTCAAGGTGGTCTCTATGCCTCGATGGCCCAGAAAAGGTGGACATTGGCACTCTGTCAAAACCTTATTCCTTAGTGCTTGTGTAACACACAACAAAGTTCTTCTGCATCAAATAGCCTTTCTTGAGTGAATAGCTCGCAGCTTATCCCCATTTTGTAATTGGTCAAAGATGTTTGCAAAATTTGGATGTGTGGCATACTAATCTACCATATCCTCAAAGATGTGATGATGAATTGCCAAAATAGGCAAAACCAATGGCTTACAAGACAGTGCATCCGCCACCAAAATCTCATGTCCCTTAACATGTACAATTTGAAATTGAAATTGTGGCAAGATGTTCACCCACCACATTTGCTTGTCCAAAAGTTGTTTCTACGATAAGAAATATCATAAACTCTCATGATTGATGAGCACTGTAAAATTGGCTCCGAGTAGAAAGTGTTGCCTCTGAGTAAGAGCATGTATAGCTACCGACATCTCTTTCTCGTAAATATGTGCAACCTTGTTTGGTCTGAAAAACATTCTGATCTCATAGGCTACAACATACCCTTCCTGCATCAAGACCGCTCCCAAACTACGACCACAGGTATCACAATATACCTCAAATGGATTTTGCAAGTTTGGCAAGACCAATACTAAGTAGTTGTCACTTTTCTCCTTGAGAGTCTTAAAGGTTGCAATCTCAGATGGTCCCTAAGTGAAAGGAACCCCTTTTTGTGTCAAAGCATGCAGAGGACAAGCAATCTTTGCAAAATTTCAAATGAACTGCTGATAACAAGAGCACAAGCTAAGAAAACTGCGAATCTCATGAACATTCTTCAACTCTAGACAATCTATGATGTTCTTAATCTTGGCTAGATCCATTTTGACACCCTCCGTAGAGATGATGTGTAAAAGTGAATCTTTGATAGGAAAAAATTACTCTTCTTTCCATTTACTACCAACCGATGTTTCCTTAGTACCTGAAATACCTGTAATAGGTGTTGTTGATGCTCTGCCTTATTCTTGGAGAATGCAATAATGACGTTGAAAAAGGTGCCCACAAATGATCTATACTTTTGAAACATATTGTTCATTACCAAATACTTGTACAAACCAAAGGAAGTCCTAAAGGAGGTCTTGTAAACATCTCCAGGAGAAATCCTAATATGATGACAGCTACTTTACAGGTCGACTAAAACAAGTATAACCCTATAACATGTCCAATATATCATCAATCATGGGTAGCGATAATTTGTTCTTGATAGTGATTTTTTTTTAGAGCGTTGTAGTCAATGCACATCCTCCAAGCTCCATATTTCTTTAAAACTAAAAGCAAAGGTGAATAAAATTCAGGTGAAGTACTAGGTTGAATCAATCCTTTTTCCAACAATTCTTTTACTTGGTTCATAATCTCTTCATTTTGGGCTCTACTTACTTTGTAAGGTGGCCGGTTGGGTGGCATCATGCCTAGAATCAAATCAATCGTGTGATCTTTATGGAGGTAACTCCCCTAGTAATCCTTCTAAGAAGCAGTCAACTTGAGCTTGCAAAAATTCATGTCGTTTCGTCTAAAGGTCAGACAAATTTGATGTCATCTATTTCATTTAAGAAGATCAAGTAAACAAACAGAGTAGATTTCATTAATCTGAGATGGCCAAAGCCGATACAAGTGGAACCGACTTTCCCTTCAATTTTAAATTAAGTATTCTTTCTTTGCCCTTTTCATTCTTCAAAGTTTCTTCCACATTGTTCTTGTGGAACCAAGGGATTTCTACTAGGATGCCACACCCTTTCCAAAGGCATGATATAGAAGTCCTTGTGCCCCAAATACCCCTGACAATGTAACTAAAGTTTGCGTATGACAAGTGTGATGGCAACATCCTATCCGAGTGCCGCTAGAATTGCCTCAGCCGGTGGTCCCATTTCCTCTGGTGTAATTCCAAGTTGAGCTACCAATTTAGTCAAAATGAATTTGGCCTTGTCTCCTCCGTCAAAGAGGATAAGGGTTTCTTGATCTTATACTTTGCTCCACGCTCTATAGAGCTCCATAATTTTTCATCCCATTTTCTTAGGGTCGGTTCCCACAAAATCTGCTACTAGTCCGAATATTGTCTTTTCCTTCATTGCTCGCTCCTCTCCTGCTCTTGAACTGTTAAGCTTGTTCTTTGGCTGTTCTTTTGGTGCCTTGTTAGGGTACCTGACTAAAACATTTCCATGTTCTCCTTGTAGTATCTAGTTGCTCTGCCGATAGTCGAGGGCCTAAAGGTCTCTTCTTTTGTTGTTTTCCCTTCCTTTTGCTACTTTTGTTCGTATTCGGTTCGGTCCGAGCTATTGATACTATTTCAAAAATAATACATAGTCAAAACTTATGACAATGCAATGTCACATGATGGTTTTGCTTACCTATCTAGGGAAAATCTATTAATTTGGGTCACATCAACAACAAGAGCATTAACATAAGTTTGGTACTGGAATCCTACAAGATTTATTTAAAGTGATAGGTTTCAAACAAGTTTTACATGCAAGCAACACTAATTTCAAATTCATTTAAGACTACTCACCAACTAAAAGTGTCATAGGTCGCCTCTCCCAACTCTCTCGGCTTAGAGATGACTTTGCATCAAAGGAGGTAGTGGGTACTATAGTTAACGCAATTTTTTCTTTGTAGATTGCTTGAGGTGCTTGATGGTTCCATAATCCCTTTACCTTTTTTGTCAAGAATGCTAACAATTGGGGTAGAAGTGGCTATAGTGGTTGATTTAGTCGGAGCATTAGGTTTAGTACCTTGGGCGTCTTGTGTGGCATCCTTATTAGCTTGAGTGTTCTCACATGTATTCCCTTGGGTTTCTTGCTTTTCCAAAGTAGTGGGCGTAGTAAGTGCATTGTTTTGTCTATTGCTAGTGTCTCATATTTGAATAATGCCGCAAGCATCATTTTTAAATCAACACATGTATGGTCACAAAAACGTTTCATAAGTTAGTGAATTTGTCATTTACATAGTTTAGATAACTTACTCTCATCAAGATCTTTCTCTTGCTTTGGGATGACACCAACTAGGTAATCGAGCCACTAAGGACATAAGTGTGCCTCCCATGACATCACATTCTTTTCAAGAAACGATGGAGAATACATAGTATTCTCATCGTGGATATCAAACCATTCTCTTGTGATTTTTGGAAGTGGACCCAACCTTGTCTATTTTACACATTGCAATATCCACTTGAAACATTTTTGCATGGCAAAGCATCCACCGTTTCTTGGGCTTCAATATGGAATTAAGGCAATGTAATGACAAAGAGCATAAATGTCCTAACAAAATTTTGAGAAAATCTCCTTTGTTTAAGAGATCAATTTTTTATATAAAAAACACACCCTCTCTTGGGCTTCCACATTGAATTTAAGATGTAATGATAGAGAAAATTACTAACCCAAAAAAAAGTTGGCAGAGTCACCTTTGTTTTAGCAATTATTTATCAAAAAGAAAAACTAAGCACCCCAACTTAGGCTTCCACGTGGAATTTAAGGTTTACCTTGTACATGGAATTCCATACACTTAGTTCTACTGACAAAAGAAACTAACATACAAAAGAAAAGGAGTAGTTCTTATGCATACATATCAACACCATCAATAGAAAAGTAATTTTAGAATCAAATCTGTAAACCATCAATTTGGTTAAAAGAATTAGCTTAGGCCTCATCTCCACAACATCGATGATTTTACCCCATCCATAAGATGCACAAAAAGCCTACATACATGTCACCAATACCTAACATGTGTACATACATGTGGACATGTAGAACCAAATTGCCTGCATTATGTCTACCTGTACGGAATGATTCTTCATGTTTGTCTTGTAGAATTCATGAAATGAAATTGGTAGTTGTGGATCTATAACCTATATCTTTTGGATTAAGAGCAAGGTCTCAAGATGCAAGTGAGTCCAATATGTCTCTTTCTTCATGTACATCCAAAAGATCTTGTAATCTTGAAAACGAGGATATTGGGGATCCTTTGTAAGACTCATAAAATGCAACAATATTTTCTTCTTGCATTGTATAATAACTTAAACTTCAAGAAACCATTGAACAAGGAAAAATAAACACAAATTAGTTGCATTCAAATCACTTCTCATGAGATATTTTTTAGCTCATAAGACAATACAACTATCTCTTGTAATCTTGAGCATGATTGTATCATCCCACAGTAGGCCAAATAACCATTTGAATAACTCCTTTTCATTGTGGGGATTGGTAATGGATAGGCACTTGTAGCCCATGTCTTTGAGCCTCTCCTCTTCCACATTTGTGACCTTATATAAACCTTTCTTCTTCTTAGCATCATGTAGATCAGTGCTTCAATCTTTGCTTCTTTTTTTGAGAGGAATGCTTGAAACTCATCCTAACATTTAAAAAAATTATGTAGCTATAACTTGGAGAAAAAAACTCTAGATTTAGAGAGGAATAAGAAGAGTATTCACATTCCAAAAAAGTTGAGACATCAAACCACCTAGAGAGATACCATGGAGCGGTACCGGATAATATCGTGCCTCTACACTCATCTCAACCTTGGCCAAATTCATTTCTGGTATCAATCTATCAAGAATGGATTTTTTGTTGGCAATACCAAACTTATGGATCATTTATAACTCATGTGCAATATTTGGAGTGACATGCACTCTAAATATTCTATTGGAAGCAGTAAATAACCTAACTTGAGAATATAATCACAAATTAGTTCAGTATAGAGTTAAGTTGAAGTTAGGTGACTCACACACTACTGGTGTCTTGTGCAAGTAGTATTTCTGGCTCCTTTACCTTTTGCACCCCAATAAATTGACATCACACACTCACATGGTATTGAGCATTATCGGATTACCCTATAATTTATAACAACAAACATAAAAACTAGACCCATAGAATATGGGCCTACTACCTCAACAAAAAAAAAAACCTAATTTTTTCTAAAGGAAAACAGGAGGTTTCCTTCAAAAAGTGAGAAATTCATTTCTCCAGTGTATCTTATTCTGGTTTAATGAGACTAATCAAATTCTGTAGGTCAAACTTAAGGCCGGACCAGTTATGCATTTTTAAGGATTTGCAGATACAACAAACTAGGTCTTTTCTAAGAAACCCATTATTAATGAACTTGGTGATAAAAGTATTGATTTCTTCATATGCTAAAAAAACTATCTGACGGGGCATACATTATAAGAAAAAGCATTCCTAGATAGATGTGTAAAGAATTTTTAAAGGGTCTATTGCTTTTCCTTTTTGTAAATTTAGAAGATATGAATTTGAGATTATCTCTTTTTCAGAAGAAACGAGTATAAAAACTACCCAAGAATGGGAAGTTAGGAGTAATCTTGATATTCAAGAAGTGAGTCCTAGAGATGACCCATTTATCAAGCCACATAATCAAAGAATGTAGGTTCAATATTAAGACACGAAGGATATATATCTCTAAGTGTATCTTTAAACATGGGATTGTTAAGGCTACACAGGTCATCCATAAACCTAAACGAATGAACAAAGTGTGTTAGTAACGACGCCCTGGTAGGGTCACTTAACATTTTTAAGAGCCATTGGTATTCGAAGTGACAAAGATAGAGATTACACATAATAGGAGAGTAAGAAAATCCCATTGGGATCCCTAAAATTTGTTTGTAGCAAGTAACCCCTATTTGGAGACATCAATTATTAAGGAGCCAAAAGATATATCTATATAGATTATCTTCTCTAAAGACGGCAGGTGTAGACTTTTTAGATGTTTTTTACCCAACCTGTATTCTTTTTTGTTGAGATACATGTGTATCCAAGTGTCTCTCTATGGGAAAAAGCTATCTTTATAAGATTAGATAATGTATTAAAAGACCAAAAGATCCTTTTAGAGGAATATTCTCATAACATTGTGTTATGTCTGCCGTAAAGATAGAGAAATTTTTTTTGGGAGGTTAATAGAAACCTTCACCGCATTCTTTACAATCCAAAACAGGCAGCATTCTAACTTTCTGAATCGTCTTAGATCATTACGCTTGATGGTGCAAATTGCTTCTATTTCTAGTAGAATAAAATTTAAGCAAAAGGTGATGTCATTAGTAATACAGGAAAACAAGCTATTAGATGCGTCAGAAATCCATCTAAATTTATGTTTATGATTTTTATAAGTTGGGAAGAGTACATGTATTTTCAGAGAGTTAGGACAATAACCAAGTTCTGATAATTCATCATTTAGAAGTGTAGAAGTTCTAAGAGGAGAGGTATCAAGTTTAAAAAAATCAACACCATTGAGTTTGGAATAGGCAAAATCAAAAGCTAGTTTTTTATAGATAAAGGAAGCAGTTTAGAGGCTTTATCAAGGCCTATAATGAACCATCTCTCCTTAATATCAGAGATGGAAGTCTTAATTTTAGTAGTCAGCCAGGTAGTCTCAGTACTTAGCCACACTTGCGACATAAGACTGATCTTCATAAAATTTCTTTAAGTGTAGAGGTAAGTAGAAAGTGGACATCAACCTCCAGTTGGAGTTTTAAGGCCAAGTCAGCTGGGCATTCTAGTAGAGCCAAGAAGGCAAGCTGAGGATTTACTGGAAAAGGAGGAATATGATTCAAGCCTTTACTCAAGAGGCTCCTCACAGGTGTATTAGATATTATTTCTAAGTTAGAAGTACAAACATGTAAGCCAAAGTTAGTAAAACTCTTACAAAACTTCGGAGATAGGTGACAAACACAGACAGGAACCTCTTCATTGTGGAGAAAATCATTCGAATAAAAAATATTTTTGATAGGCGGCAAGTATTTCCATGCAGATATCACATCTTCTAGCAACATATTTGATCCAAAAACATGTCTAAAGCATTCATTAAAAATAGATTGGGGAGTAAAAAAGTCCAAAATCTTGCTAGTAAACAAGCAGTGTGTAAATATTCTATTACATGCTTCTTCCTTCGGAGGTAGGTAAAGTCTACCACCACATGCGTTCCTTCGTACCTGCGCATTACATATTCAAAAGATTTCGGATTGGTAGGTTTCTGCCACGGCCTCTAAATAACTTCTAGCTCTCCCTCTCCCAAAAACAGAATCACTAGAGGAGGGAGTCAAGAAAGAGGTGTAAGAAGCCGATGGAGAGACAAGAGTGTTGGGGCGTTCGGAAACTTGAGTTTCATCATCATCAATATTAGGCTTGATTTGCCCAACCATACCTTTGATTCCTTTATACCCTCCATAAGTGGTTAACAGTGTGCCACACACTTAAGAACCAAGCTCTTGGTGGGTGTCACACATAATCGATCTGTAATGTATAAAGAAGATTTGAGCTAAGACCAGATCCTTAGCTTGTCCACCAAGCCACAATAGAAGAGGGAAAGATGAAACTCTTTTGCTTTGTCAGGAAAGATATTTGGAAGATTGTTGAGGGCGTACCAAATAGCATGGTCAAACCAAATGATGCTCAACTCACAAGCAGCTTTAGGATCTAAAAACCTGCATGCACACTTAAGGTAAGGTCTGAACACATTCCATACTATTTCAGTGTAGTAATCAGCATTATTTTTACTTAAGGTCATCACACCTTTGGTTCTTGCATATAAACGTATATTAGATCCATATTTTTTGTCATCTAGGAAATTCATATTGAAAGGAGCTCTAATCAGATCTCCTTATCCAGGAGTTGAATCCCTGTAAGAACCTTAAGCTTGCATTCTTCAATAGTGGCAGGTGCCAGGTTGGCAAAGAAGACCCAAGTTTCCATAGAAATGGGAGCAAGAAATCACTACTCTAACATTAAATGTTTCTCCTCTCTCTACATAGGACTTATTTAACAATAACCATTAAATCACTCCTAATCTCTCGTTCTCCCTCTCTTTTCCTCTCTCCCTCTCTCTCTCTCTCTCTCTCTCTCTCTTTGTTAATCATACACCAAGCAAATAAGCAATATCACACCAACACTTATGAACTAATCACATGCCAACAACAATAATTATTACCGCATGTTCACAATGATCGTGGGGAGAAAAGAAGGCTCTACTTTGCAGAATATTCGTCAATTCCTACAAATGGAGGAGGTATGTGCAATTGATACAACTTTTTCTATTTCCATTATCGTGTGTGTGTATGTGTGTGTGCACATGTGTGTGTGCACGCGTGTGTATGTGGCGGTAGAAAACAATAGAGAAAGGGGAGGGGAGATTAGGTATTTACCATGTGTTAAAGAGTTTATTGCCAACAAAATTGAGCGTCCAATGTCGTTCGCAGATAACTCCCACTCCAAAACCATCTCTGAAATCGATCTGAATAGAATGTGTGTGTGTGTGTGTGTGTGTGTGTGTGTGAGAGAGAGAGAGAGAGAGAGAGGGAGAAGGAGGGGAGAGATGGACAAGGGAGAGAGAGGTAGAGGGTGTGGGAGGTAAAGTAGGGAGGGTGAGCAAAGATGCAGGTTCGATGGCGAAGAAGAGAAGGGCAGAGTAGGCCGCAACTACGCGGCATACTCTTCCCTTCTTTCTTTTTTTAGGCACCAATGCTTACCATGGACATTACCGTGCATATTACCATGTTGTGTCATTTCAAAATATACAAACGTATCCGAGGTAGTAGGGTTGGGGGGGGGGGGGGGGGGGGGGGGGGGGGGGAGGGGGGTACAAACCACCCCTCTCTACCTTTAGATCACCATAATTTCATACTTAGCCTTTTGTTTTGTTATAATTCCTTTCTTTTTTTAATTGATATTTTATACTAACGTGCACTTAAATAATTAGCATATGTTTATTTGTAGCACTTTTAGAGGTTTTTTTATATGAATTTTTTATTCCTTTTGTACTATTTGCAATTAAAAATTAAGCATTTAGTATAAGTACGGATTGCACTTTATTTTAAAAAATTATAGCACTCATTGCACTTTATTCTCTCTGTATTTTTAGTCATTTCTCTCGTTTTGTATTGAAAAATATAATTGACACTAATTTCTCTAATTCATTGTTTATTTTTTAGGATAGATGTGGCTTAAAAATTAAAAGGTATTCCTTAATGGCTTCAAAAAAATTGAAAGGTGCTCCTAATTTAAAGATTCCACTCAAAAACAAGAAAAACGGTGCGTTAATCTATAACACGTAACGATAGGCAATGACGAAGCAGATAGATTTGCAACAATATTACCTAAGAAAGATGAATACAACATTGAGAGAGAGAGAGAGAGAGAGAGAGAGAGAGAGAGAGAGAGAGAGAGGAAAACGCTAAAGAGAACTTAGAAGAAAACGCTAAAGGAAAAATGAAAGAGCAGAGAAACACCTATTTATATGGACACAAAAGGTCTTTTGACTTTCCACTTTCATTCTTCTTTTGACTTTCCAGTTTCATTTGTCTTTTCATTTCCTAAACTCACCCGTCATTTATGCACTTAATATGTTTTGAAAGATTTTTTATTTTTTTTGAGACCGGGAGACCTTATGGCTAAATATAATTTTTTTGAATTAGAATCTCTCTTTCGCACGTGTGCAGGACAACTAGGATGATCATGGCCCTTCAAACGGCGCTGAATACGATCGATGGCTCAAGGACAAACTCCCTTGTCCTTGTGCCAAGTGCAAAAGGGTAATCCCTTGCTTGGAGCACGAGGAGAACATAGGGCTTTGGCGTCCTTGAAAAAGCGCTTGAAGAGATGAGAGTGCCACTTACCTCTTGCTTGAGGAGGTGCCCCATTGGTCTATGTTCGGTGGTGGTGCGCAAGGCCGAACAATAGAAACAAGAGCTATTGGGCGAATTAGGCATGACGCATGGTGACCCTCCCACTAGCTCTACTTTGACAGCTCCTCCTCTGGCGTCTCAGGAGCACTTTGAGCTAGAGGATAATCACATGTTCAACATGTGTGATGAGTTACTGGCTCATGAGCGTGACATGTGCAAGGAGGGTTGTCAGCCATGCAGTCAATGGACAGCGACAATGGAGAACAGATTGCTAACGAGTTCCGAGACACCTCTTTACGATGGTGCACAGTACTTGGTGCTTTGGGCATCGTTGGAAGTCCTCAACTTGCAAGTGAAATTTGGTTGGAGCAATGCAAGTACAGATGCACTCCTTGGGTAAGTTCGTTATATGAGTTTTTATACATCTCTCTTGCTTCATGGTGCCTGCTTGCAATTGTATTAATACGCTTTTGGTTGTAGTTTGATAGGAAATATATTTCCAAAAGATCACCATATGCCTTCAGATTGCCGACGAGCTAGATCGTATATCACTGCACTTGGCATGGAGTATGAGCCTATCCACGCGTCTGTCAACGATTGCATATTATACTGCAATGAGCATGCAAATGCTACCTCATGTCTTTTGTGTAGGGAAGCATGCTACAAGACCGAAGTGAGTGGGGGTGCACCTATCCCGCAAGGTTTTGAGACATTTTTCATTAATCCCTTGCATTCAACACATGTTTAAAAGCAGGTCTACTGTGGAGCTTCTCACGTGGCATGCCAACCACAGCTCAAATGATGGAATGATGCATGTCCCTGTCGATTCATCTGCATGGAGGCACGTCAAAAATCAATGGCCAGAGTTTGGGTTGGAGCCTTGACACTTGAGGCTTGGGTTAGCAAGTGATGGTGTCAACCCCTTTGGCACTAAGTCTACTTCATGTAGCACTTGGCATGTGATGATTGTCAACTAATATATTCCACCATGGGAGAAAACCAAAAAGGCAATATACTTCTTTCCTTGCTTGTGCCAGGGAAGTACAAAGTAACGAATATTGATGTCTACCTTAAGCCCCTCATCGAGGAGTTGGAGGACTTATGGAGAGGCATCCCTGTTGTAGATGTCGCACTTCCAAAGGGGGAGAGAAGACATTGTGAGGAGAATCCTTATGTGGACTATGCACGACTATCCTAAGCTTGGAGAGATTTTTGGTATCTCCCTTTCCCTTCTCTCTCTATTTCTCTCTCTCTAGTTTGAAGCTTCCCTCTAACGATATGATATGTATGCAGGGTTTTCCACATCGGGCCACAATTCATGTCCTACTTGTGAGCCATCATTGGTGACAGAAAGGTCGGATGCCTTGCACAAAGTAATCTATCCAAACAATCATCGCTTCTTACCCCAAGGTCATAGCAAGCACAAGGCTCCAACAAATGGGAAGATGCCTTTAAAGCTCACGATGGCAAATTGGGCAACTATTTGGGAAGAGCACTACAACAATAATTCATCTTCAAGTATCTCACCAAAAGGGATGTCAAGGTATTCCATATTTTTAAGGCTTCCATATTGGAAGGACTTAAAATACAACACCTCTTGGATCCCATGCATATATTCAAGAATGTAGCCCACACCCTGTGGGGCCACATTATTGGCAAGAAGGACTCATTGGGGGTGAGGGAGCATTTGAGGGTCTCAAAATGTCTCTCTGCCTCTGCTACTCCATGTCGTGCCCCCAATGGGAAGATTGTGCTTCCTAAAGCTCCATGGATGCTAGCCAAAGAAGAACTGGACCAAGTAAAGGATACCATTACGTCTTTTTGCACACCAATAGGATACATGAGGTCGCTAAAGGGAGCTTTCACAAAAGCGAAGAAAGGTGGAAGCGTTCAATTATATGGGTTGAAGTACCATGATTGGCACAAGATGCTTCAGGTAACTCTCTCTCTCTATTCTCTCTATTGTTTGTTTTTTAGGACACATATGATTTGCACGTTGTCGTGCGGCTCCACTTCCATGATGGAAAAAAGAGCAAAGCGAAGCATAAAAAGTCTATTTGAAGCTTACACATTTATTGATGCAATCATCTGCAGCAGCAAACATGTTGTCTTGCTCAGCTATAATGATGATAGTTTCATTAGTATCCCCCAACAACGTATGACTTTCTCTCACTTTCCTTTCCTCTAATTTACATTGTAGTTCATTCTTCCGGTGAGCATGTGCATGTGCCGGGACAAGAAAGTGAGGGGTGCTATTTTTAACCTTGGAGAGCTAGTAAGGTACACCACAAGACTCCATTCAAATACACTTTTTTTGGTACACAATAACCTCAACTAACACTTAGTGTATTCTTGTGTGTTTTCTTGCAGATTTGTGAGCTCCAAGGAAATTGAAATAGATGTTATCCTTGTTGCTCAAACACTTACAACAAAAATTGTGTGTTCCATTGAGGATGCATTTCCTTGATCGCTTTGTCTTAGTCAAATTCACCTATTGGTTCACGTGGTCGAGGAGATCGCTATATGCGGAGTAGTGCATGTACGATGGATGTTCTTTTTAGAGAGGTTTTAAAGACTCTCAAAGATTTTTTGCAGCTATGGTCTCAACCAAAGGCATGTATGGCCAAAGGGTGTATTATGCAAGAGGCATTTGTTTATATCTCAGAGTATTTGGCACAAGTTGATCCGTCAATGCCTCGCATGTGGTCAGATGAGAAGGATGAAAGGATGACTTCGCACATGCCAAGTGGAAAGGGAAAATTATTTAACATGGATATGAATCTATCCTAAGTGGTCAATAACTTTTGTATTCTCAATGCAAAGGTTATGACCAAGTGGGTGGACTTGTGGACAATGACAAAGGCAAGGCGTTTACAGGAGAGAGAAGCATGGAAACAAGTACATGGAGGAAGGAGGGCACCCCCATTGCCTAAACACCTTGCATGTTTCCCAAGTCTCATTAGTGCGGAGTGGATTCATGAAAGAATGACCAAAGCAAAAGCGCGCAGAGAAGACATCACCGATAAAGAATGGGAGTATGCACAAGGTTGCGTACCAAAGGTAGAGTACTCATATACCTAAACCATATTGTATATTTTTTTCTTGATTTTATCTTTGTAATTGATAAAAGATATTTTCTTATTTTGTAGTGCCTTTCCTTTAACTCTATGTGGTCAAAGAGTCGTCACTTTCGTACGCACCACGTTGACGAGCGTAGAACCACCATGGACTATGACATCATGGGCAACTTTGACACGAATGGTGATGAATCCAAGTACTGTGGAACTATTGAAAGGATACGAAAGGTTAATTTTAGAACCTTTCATACCTTCATCTTCGAGTGCAAGTGGTTTGCAAATATGTCTAGATGGCATGAGAATGGCCTCTACATGGTGGACTCTAGTGTGCATCACACAGGGAGGTATGACAATTTAGTTTTTTTTATGCAATTGTGAGCAGTAAGTGACTACTTTTTTATTCTTATTTGCTTGTAACATTAATTATACCAATGTTACTCACTTTGAGCTTCTCTTCTATAGGTCATCTATATCCTAGCAATCCACCAACCAAAACTTTGGTTCGTAATTTTCGTAACACCTCAGGAGAGAATCATTTTTGCTACTAATGAAGTGGAGATCATCTTCGACCCTCTTCCACCTCCTACTTTGGGATGAGGAGGAGACACAGGAGAGAGAGATCGATGATTTAAGTCCGATGGCCGCAAGTCTTAGTGAGGATGATTGACATGATGATGATGATGAGATAGAGGATGACGAATTCAAAGATGATAAAGCCAACACATCCACAAATGACAATTCTATTTCTCTCTTTATTGATTTAGGAGCCACGGGCTTAGAATTGGATGACGCTTCTTGTAAGGATCTTTTGGAAGATGATTCATAAACATTTTGTATACTTTAAGTGATGAATTTATTTTTCATGTCATTCATTCATCTCTCTCTCCCCCCTCTTTCTCTCTCTAATTTTGTGAAGCATGCTAAATTATGTTAATCAAGTGATTAATTCAATTGATAACAAAAGTGTAGACCATGTGCACATTGCTACAAAATAAAGCATGAGGAAACTAACTAAGGTGCTATCGTCTCGTAAAATGTGGACACACTTCACTCTATCATGCCCATGTCTCGACAGAAGATGTCGTCCATGTTTAGCTTCTCATCTCTGACAATGCTTGCTTTACGTGGAGCCGCATGTATTACTTTAGGATGGAGCAGGCCCTTTGTTGTTTCATGTTTATCACATAGCTAACTATTGTTCCATGTCTTCGTATCTTTTTTTACTATTTGAAAAGTTCATATAATGTTCTTTAATTTTTATTCAATAGGAGGGAAACATCAAAACCAAGGGAAACACTAAAATTTGAATGTTCAATCCAAAATTTGAATGTTTAGGCGCTAAAGCGGATTTCGAGAATACACGCGATAATTTTTGCGGCAATAATCGAGGCAAATGGTGTGGTAATGAGCGGGGAATAAGTGCGGTAATATTTAAATGACCCCCCCCCCCCCCCCCCTCCCTCCGCCCCCCATGCGCCCTCTTCTCTCTTCCCTCCCCTGCTCCCATATTGGACTCTCTCTCTACAAAACGCAGTAAAAGGCCACGATAAACAATCAAAGATTTTCATAGTGAAATTGGATTGATCAATACTTCTTCAAACAACATAAACATATTTGGCCTACCTACATCATAGGGATTTGCAATAACAATGTAACTTCATCGGGCCATCTTGAATGTAACAATGGCAATAGCCCGGGCAGTAGCTTCTAGCATTGATGGGTCTACAGTGAGATGGAAAGGCAGTACCAACATATTGAAAAAAAAAATCCGTAGAATTGATGTTTTGCATTAGTGAAGACTTGCCATCAAATTTTGGTCCACGCCAAGCTTGCCTCGAATTGAGGTGCCACAAGTTTAATTTCTATTTTACCATTCTCAAGAAAAATCTCATCCTCCGTCAGGAAGTTCTTTTTGCTAATTAGTGCCATTTTCTATTCTATGCAAGAAGCCCACATCAAGGAATGGGTTGTCATATTACCATCTTTGGCCCTTTATGTGGGCATAAGTTGGTATTTATGTTCAACAATCGATATCAAACCATCATAGTACAAGCAGTGAAAGATCATTTAAAATCGAGAGCCTTAAAGTTTTCATTACGATGACTAACATTGCTTGGCAAGTAGGTGGAGCTTGGACATACTCCAATTAGTTGTTTTAATTCTTAGACCATGAGTTATCACAATTCTACAAGGTTGAACTTGTTGCATTTCTACATGGTTGAGGTCACTGAGCTATCAAACCTGCCCCCGAGACATGGGTTATGGGGATCAAGGAACTTGCCTTTTTCTTGGGAGATTCAGTTGTTGTAAAGAAGTGGCTTGTGTTTGTAACGTGTTG
This sequence comes from Adiantum capillus-veneris, assembly GCF_014529385.1. Taxonomy (NCBI): domain Eukaryota; kingdom Viridiplantae; phylum Streptophyta; class Polypodiopsida; order Polypodiales; family Pteridaceae; genus Adiantum; species Adiantum capillus-veneris. Next base: position 61,951 of record NW_028221799.1, read on the forward strand.
CACCACTAGCAGGAAGCCAACCTTGAAGGCAAAGTGGAATGCATCCTGGTTCTTTTCATGGTAAATTTAGAGATGGAAAAGAGGTGAGATGGAGGTCAAATTTAACCAAGGACTTTCATGACAAATTGTGCTGGATAAAAGCATGCAAGAAAAGCTAGTAAGGAAAATAATATTTCTTCCAAGTGTGTCACACATTTTACGTGTTAGCACTATTGGCTTAGTCGAAAGGGGCTGACGCATGTCATAAACAATGCAAACTTTCCTTGATGTACTTGTGAGGACTTCAAGAAATGAGACAACTAGCACCTGACACATATCCCATGCAATTTACACATGTATTTTGTCTTCTTTTGTGTCCTCAAGCTAGACAATATATTATATAGCTCATGAGTTTGTGCATTAGACTACACTCATAAAAGTAGTTATCCTAGGGGTTGGGAGGGGCTAGAGGTTTAGCATAGCATCCCCTTGACAAGCAGCCTTATTCAATCATATTTGGATTGATGTTTTCTTCCAACTTGCAATGGCTTATTGGTTAGGGTTACATTTAGTACTTGCTGCATTTTGTTAGCTTAGATAACTTAAGTTAATACTCATTTGTATTAGGTTTTTGAAAAGCTTCGCTTGAAAAAATATCCTACTCGGTTTTTTTTCACTCGCTATATGGATCCCCCTCTAGTCAATCAACCAACCTTCTTCTTCCAAAATTTTCAATCACGACATGCTTCAAGCTACATTGTTACATGTCAAATAGATGTTTTACATGTGAACTATTGAACTCCTTTGTCGATCATCGTGACAAGTGGAAAGCCTTGCTTGCTCCCTCTCCTTGCACGACACCCATGTCTCCAGGTTCCCCCCCCTCCACTCGCGCGCGATGTACGAGTTGCGCCCATCCCACCTAGTCTCGCACGGGTCCACCACTTGGCTCTTTATTTTTGCCTGCCATTTCTTTCCAATGCAAGCATCACGTTATTATAATATATGACTTTCCT